>NC_135239.1:217678511-217911011 GCF_051348905.1 Ranitomeya variabilis | reverse complement strand
TATATATATACAGTCACCACTAGAGGGGGCTCCTCACATACAGATGTGTATATATATATATACAGCCACCACTAGAGGGGGCTCCTCACATACAGATGTGCATATATATAGTCACCACTAGAGGGGGCTCCTCACATACAGATGTGTATATATATATATACAGTCACCACTATAGGGGGCTCCTCACACACAGATGTGTATATATATATATAGTCACCACTAGAGGGGGCTCCTCACATACAGATGTGTATATATATACAGTCACCACTAGAGGGGGCTCCTCACATACAGATGTGTATATATACAGTCACCACTAGAGGGGGCTCCTCACATACAGATGTGTATATATATATACAGTCACCACTAGAGGGGGCTCCTCACATACAGATGTGTATATATATATACAGTCACCACTAGAGGGGGCTCCTCACATACAGATGTGTATATATACAGTCACCACTAGAGGGAGCTCCTCACATACAGATGTGTATATATATATACAGTCACCACTAGAGGGGGCTCCTCACATACAGATGTGTATATATATATACAGTCACCACTAGAGGGGGCTCCTCACATACAGATGTGTATATATACAGTCACCACTAGAGGGGGCTCCTCACATACAGATGTATATATATACAGTCACCACTAGAGGGGGCTCCTCACATACAGATGTGTATATATATATACAGTCACCACTAGAGGGGGCTCCTCACATACAGATGTGTATATATATATATAGTCACCACTAGAGGGGGCTCCTCACATACAGATGTGTATATATATATACAGTCACCACTAGAGGGGGCTCCTCACATACAGATGTGTATATATATATATAGTCACCACTAGAGGGGGCTCCTCACATACAGATGTGTATATATATATATATATATATATATATATATATATATATATATATATACAGTCACCACTAGAGGGGGCTCCTCACATACAGATGTGTGTATATATATATACAGTCACCACTAGAGGGGGCTCCTCACATACAGATGTGTATATATAGATATATACAGTCACCACTAGAGGGGGCTCCTCACATACAGATGTGTATATATATATATACAGTCACCACTAGAGGGGGCTCCTCACATACAGATGTGTATATATATATATATATATATATATATATATATATATATATATATATATATACAGTCACCACTAGAGGGGGCTCCTCACATACAGATGTGTGTATATATATATACAGTCACCACTAGAGGGGGCTCCTCACATACAGATGTGTATATATATATATATATATATATATATATATATATATATATATATATATATATATACAGTCACCACTAGAGGGGGCTCCTCACATACAGATGTGTGTATGTATATACAGTCACCACTAGAGGGGGCTCCTCACATACAGATGTGTATATATATATACAGTCACCACTAGAGGGGGCTCCTCACATACAGATGTGTATATATATATATATACAGTCACCACTAGAGGGGGCACCTCACATACAGATGTGTGTATATATATATATACAGTCACCACTAGAGGGGGCTCCTCACATACAGATGTGTGTATATATATACAGTCACCACTAGAGGGGGCTCCTCACATACAGATGTGTATATATATATATATACAGTCACCACTAGAGGGGGCTCCTCACATACAGATGTATGTATATATATATATACAGTCACCACTAGAGGGGGCTCCTCACATACAGATGTGTATATATATATATATACAGTCACCACTAGAGGGGGCTCCTCACATACAGATGTGTATATATATACAGTCACCACTAGAGGGGGCTCCTCACATACAGATGTGTATATATATATATACAGTCACCACTAGAGGGGGCTCCTCACATACAGATGTGTATATATATATATACAGTCACCACTAGAGGGGGCTCCTCACATACAGATGTGTATATATATATATACAGTCACCACTAGAGGGGGCTCCTCACATACAGATGTGTATATATATATACAGTCACCACTAGAGGGGGCTCCTCACATACAGATGTGTATATATATATATATACATTCACCACTAGAGGGGGCTCCTCACATACAGATGTTTATATATATATACAGTCACCACTAGAGGGGGCTCCTCACATACAGATGTGTATATATATACATTCACCACTAGAGGGGGCTCCTCACATACAGATGTTTATATATATATACAGTCACCACTAGAGGGGGCTCCTCACATACAGATGTGTATATATACAGTCACCACTAGAGGGGGCTCCTCACATACAGATGTGTATATATATATACAGTCACCACTAGAGGGGGCTCCTCACATACAGATGTGTATATATATATATACAGTCACCACTAGAGGGGGCTCCTCACATACAGATGTGTATATATATATATACAGTCACCACTAGAGGGGGCTCCTCACATACAGATGTGTGTATATATATATATACAGTCACCACTAGAGGGGGCTCCTCACATACAGATGTGTGTATATATATATATACAGTCACCACTAGAGGGAGCTCCTCACATACAGATGTGTATATATATATATACAGTCACCACTAGAGGGGGCTCCTCACATACAGATGTATATATACAGTCACCACTAGAGGGGGCTCCTCACATACAGATGTATATATATATATATACAGTCACCACTAGAGGGGGCTCCTCACATACAGATGTGTGTATATATATATACAGTCACCACTAGAGGGGGCTCCTCACATACAGATGTGTATATATATATATACAGTCACCACTAGAGGGGGCTCCTCACATACAGATGTGTATATATATACACAGTCACCACTAGAGTGGGCTCCTCACATACAGATGTGTATATATATATACAGTCACCACTAGAGGGGGCTCCTCACATACAGATGTATATATATATACAGTCACCACTAGAGGGGGCTCCTCACATACAGATGTGTATATATATATATATACAGTCACCACTAGAGGGGGCTCCTCACATACAGATGTGTATATATATATACAGTCACCACTAGAGGGGGCTCCTCACATACAGATGTATGTATATATATATATACAGTCACCACTAGAGGGGGCTCCTCACATACAGATGTGTATATATACAGTCACCACTAGAGGGGGCTCCTCACATACAGATGTATGTATATATATATATACAGTCACCACTAGAGGGGGCTCCTCACATACAGATGTGTATATATATATATATATACAGTCACCACTAGAGGGGGCTCCTCACATACAGATGTGTATATATATATATATATATATTACAGTCACCACTAGAGGGGGCTCCTCACATACAGATGTGTATATATATATATATATATATACAGTCACCACTAGAGGGGGCTCCTCACATACAGATGTGTATATATATATAGTCACCACTAGAGGGGGCTCCTCACATACAGATGTGTATATATATATATATATATATATATATACAGTCACCACTAGAGGGGGCTCCTCACATACAGATGTATATATATATATACAGTCACCACTAGAGGGGGCTCCTCACATACAGATGTGTATATATATATATATATACAGTCACCACTAGAGGGGGCTCCTCACATACAGATGTGTATATATATATATATATATATATTACAGTCACCACTAGAGGGGGCTCCTCACATACAGATGTATATATATACAGTCACCACTAGAGGGGGCTCCTCACATACAGATGTGTATATATATATAGTCACCACTAGAGGGGGCTCCTCACATACAGATGTGTATATATATATATATATATATATATATACAGTCACCACTAGAGGGGGCTCCTCACATACAGATGTATATATATATATACAGTCACCACTAGAGGGGGCTCCTCACATACAGATGTGTATATATATATATATACAGTCACCACTAGAGGGGGCTCCTCACATACAGATGTATATATATATACAGTCACCACTAGAGGGGGCTCCTCACATACAGATGTGTATATATATAGTCACCACTAGAGGGGGCTCCTCACATACAGATGTGTATATATATATATATATATATATATATATACAGTCACCACTAGAGGGGGCTCCTCACATACAGATGTATATATATATATACAGTCACCACTAGAGGGGGCTCCTCACATACAGATGTGTATATATATATATACAGTCACCACTAGAGGGGGCTCCTCACATACAGATGTATATATATATACAGTCACCACTAGAGGGGGCTCCTCACATACAGATGTGTGTATATATATATACTGTTGCCCCTCTATCTTCCGTTTCCTGCCTTCTTGGGGTCCACAGTTCTTGGGGTCTCGGCCGCTCGTCTCTGGGACCCCCGTGATAATGTTCTCTGCTTGTGTGTCGGCAGCTACTCCCTGATGTTGCAGTGCTGGAGTCCGCACCCGGAGGAGCGGCCCACCTTCTCGCAGCTGGTCAGTGAGATGGAGGTGGTCTCTAGCTCCCTGTGGGGCGAACACTACATCAACCTGAACGTCACGTACATTAACCTGGACCGTGAGCAGTTCTACCCTCCGGCACCACCGGGCTCCGAGGACGAGCTGGAGAACGTCAGCAGTGATGAGGAGGAGGATGGAGCAGCGGGCATGCTGTGAGCGCGGATCGGCCACATGGAAGCGATCCGATCGGCTGCAGCGGTGTGTGACTGTGGGGGCAGCCACAGTGGGGTCTGGGGTCACAGGAGGTAGATGAGAACCTTGTGCCTCAACAGCAAATAATGAACTGTCAGAAACGGCCGCTGTCCTGTCCTGGGAAGGAGACTTTTACTTTGACACTTTTTTTTTTTTTTTTTTTTTTTTTGCTGCAAATGAAATCTGCACCGAATATTCTGGAGGCCGATCATAATGTAGAAGAGAAGACCCCCGAGACCGCGGCCCCCATCATGCATCATACTTGAATTGTACAGTGATCTATACTGTGTATATAGCGCCACCAAGAGGAATATTTTTATACAAAGATTTGAGAAATAAAATTTCTCTCTTTTATATTAAGAAAATCTGTAAATAAAGGAAATTTACTTTCTTATATTGGTTGTTTAATTAAAAACAAAAACGTCTCACATGTCCTGTATTATCCTCCAGAGCTGCACTCACTATTCTGCTGGTGCAGTCACTGTACATACATTACATTACTGATCCTGAGTTACCTCCTGTATTATACCCCAGAGCTGCACTCACTATTCTGCTGGTGCAGTCACTGTGTACATACATTACATTACTGATCCTGAGTTACATCCTGTATTATACCCCAGAGCTGCACTCACTATTCTGCTGGTGCAGTCACTGTGTACATACATTACATTACTGATCCTGAGTTACCTCCTGTATTATACCCCAGAGCTGCACTCACTATTCTGCTGGTGCAGTCACTGTGTACATACATTACATTACTGATCCTGAGTTACCTCCTGTATTATACTCCAGAGCTGCACTCACTATTCTGCTGGTGCAGTCACTGTGTACATACATTACATTACTGGTCCTGAGTTACATCCTGTATTATACTCCAGAGCTGCACTCACTATTCTGCTGGTGCAGTCACAGTATACATACATTACATTACTGATCCTGAGTTACCTCCTGTATTATACTCCAGAGCTGCACTCACTATTCTGCTGGTGCAGTCACTGTGTACATACATTACATTACTGATCCTGAGTTACATCCTGTATTGTACTCCAGAGCTGCACTCACTATTCTGCTGGTGCAGTCACTGTGTACATACATTACATTACTGATCCAGAGTTACATCCTGTATTATACTCCAGAGCTGCACTCACTATTCTGCTGGTGCAGTCACTGTGTACATACATTACATTACTGATCCTGAGTTACCTCCTGTATTATACCCCAGAGCTGCACTCACTATTCCGCTGGTGCAGTCACTATGTACATACATTACTGATCCTGAGTTACATCCTGTATTATACTCCAGAGCTGCACTCACTATTCTGCTGGTGCAGTCACTGTGTACATACATTACACTACTGATCCTGAGTTATATCCTGTATTATACCCCAAAGCTGCACTCACTATTCTGCTGGTGCAGTCACTGTGTACATACATTACATTACTGATCCTGAGTTACATACTGTATTATACCCCAGAGCTGCAGTCACTATTCTGCTGGTGCAGTCACTGTGTACATACATTACATTACTGATCCTGAGTTATATCCTGTATTATCCTCCAGAGCTGCACTCACTATTCTGCTGGTGCAGTCACTGTGTACACACATTACATTACTGATCCTGAGTTACCTCCTGTATTATACTCCAGAGCTGCACTCACTATTCTGCTGGTGCAGTCACTGTGTACATACATTACATTACTGATCCTGAGTTACATGCTGTATTATACCCCAGAGCTGCACTCACTATTCTGCTGGTGCAGTCACTGTGTACATACATTACATTACTGATCCTGAGTTACATCTTGTAATATAATCCAGAGCTGGACTCTCTATTCTGCTGGTGCAGTCACTGTACATACATTACATTACTGATCCTGAGTTACATCCTGTATTATACCCCAGAGCTGCACTCACTATTCTGCTGGTGCAGTCACTGTGTACATACATTACATTACTGATCCTGAGTTACCTCCTGTATTATACTCCAGAGCTGCACTCACTATTCTGCTGGTGCAGTCACTGTGTACATACATTACATTACTGATCCTGAGTTACATCCTGTATTATACCCCAGAGCTGCACTCACTATTCTGCTGGTGCAGTCACTGTGTGCATACATTACATTACTGATCCTGAGTTACGTCCTGTATTATACTCCAGAGCTGCACTCGCTATTCTGCTGGTGCAGTCACTGTGTACATACATTACATTACTGATCCTGAGTTACATCTTGTATTATACTCCAGAGCTGCACTCGCTATTCTGCTGGTGCAGTCACTGTGTACATACATTACATTACTGATCCTGAGTTACCTCCTGTATTATACTCCAGAGCTGCACTCACTATTCTGCTGGTGCAGTCACTGTGTACATACATTACATTACTGATCCTGAGTTACATCTTGTATTATACTCCAGAGCTGCACTCACTATTCTGCTGGTGCAGTCACTGTGTACATACAGTACATTACTGATCCTGAGTTACCTCCTGTATTATACTCCAGAGCTGCACTCACTATTCTGCTGGTGCAGTCACTGTACATACATTACATTACTGATCCTGAGTTACATCCTGTATTATACCCCAGAGCTGCACTCACTATTCTGCTGGTGCAGTCACTGTGTACATACATTACATTACTGATCCTGAGTTACATCCTGTATTATACCCCAGAGCTGCACTCACTATTCTGCTGGTGCAGTCACTGTGTACATACATTACATTACTGATCCTGAGTTACATCCTGTATTATACCCCAGAGCTGCACTCACTATTCTGTTGGTGCAGTCACTGTGTACATACATTACATTACTGATCCTGAGTTACATCCTGTATTATACCCCAGAGCTGCACTCACTATTCTGCTGGTGCAGTCACTGTGTACATACATTACATTACTGATCCTGAGTTACATCCTGTATTATACCCCAGAGCTGCACTCACTATTCTGCTGGTGCAGTCACTGTGTACATACATTACATTACTGATCCTGAGTTACATCCTGTATTATACTCCAGAGCTGCACTCACTATTCTGCTGGTGCAGTCACTGTGTACATACATTACATTACTGATCCTGAGTTACATCCTGTATTATACCCCAGAGCTGCACTCACTATTCTGCTGGTGCAGTCACTGTGTACATACATTACATTACTGATCCTGAGTTACATCCTGTATTATACCCCAGAGCTGCACTCACTATTCTGTTGGTGCAGTCACTGTGTACATACATTACATTACTGATCCTGAGTTACATCCTGTATTATACCCCAGAGCTGCGCTCACTATTCTGCTGATGCAGTCACTGTGTACATACATTACATTACTGATCCTGAGTTACATCCTGTATTATTCCCCAGAGCTGCACTCACTATTCTGTTGGTGCAGTCACTGTGTACATACATTACTGATCCTGAGTTACCTCCTGTATTATACCCCAGAGCTGCACTCACTATTCTGCTGGTGCAATCACTGTGTACATACATTACATTACTGATCCTGAGTTACCTCCTGTATTATACTCCAGAGCTGCACTCACTATTCTGCTGGTGCAGTCACTGTGTACATACATTACATTACTGATCCTGAGTTACATCCTGTATTGTACTCCAGAGCTGCACTCACTATTCTGCTGGTGCAGTCACTGTGTACATACATTACATTACTGATCCAGAGTTACATCCTGTATTATACTCCAGAGCTGCACTCACTATTCTGCTGGTGCAGTCACTGTGTACATACATTACATTACTGATCCTGAGTTACCTCCTGTATTATACCCCAGAGCTGCACTCACTATTCCGCTGGTGCAGTCACTATGTACATACATTACTGATCCTGAGTTACATCCTGTATTATACTCCAGAGCTGCACTCACTATTCTGCTGGTGCAGTCACTGTGTACATACATTACACTACTGATCCTGAGTTATATCCTGTATTATACCCCAAAGCTGCACTCACTATTCTGCTGGTGCAGTCACTGTGTACATACATTACATTACTGATCCTGAGTTACACACTGTATTATACCCCAGAGCTGCAGTCACTATTCTGCTGGTGCAGTCACTGTGTACATACATTACTGATCCTGAGTTACCTCCTGTATTATACTCCAGAGCTGCACTCACTATTCTGCTGGTGCAGTCACTGTGTACATACATTACATTACTGATCCTGAGTTACATGCTGTATTATACCCCAGAGCTGCACTCACTATTCTGCTGGTGCAGTCACTGTGTACATACATTACATTACTGATCCTGAGTTACATCTTGTAATATAATCCAGAGCTGGACTCTCTATTCTGCTGGTGCAGTCACTGTACATACATTACATTACTGATCCTGAGTTACATCCTGTATTATACCCCAGAGCTGCACTCACTATTCTGCTGGTGCAGTCACTGTGTACATACATTACATTACTGATCCTGAGTTACCTCCTGTATTATACTCCAGAGCTGCACTCACTATTCTGCTGGTGCAGTCACTGTGTACATACATTACATTACTGATCCTGAGTTACGTCCTGTATTATACTCCAGAGCTGCACTCGCTATTCTGCTGGTGCAGTCACTGTGTACATACATTACATTACTGATCCTGAGTTACATCTTGTATTATACTCCAGAGCTGCACTCGCTATTCTGCTGATGCAGTCACTGTGTACATACATTACATTACTGATCCTGAGTTACCTCCTGTATTATACTCCAGAGCTGCACTCACTATTCTGCTGGTGCAGTCACTGTGTACATACATTACATTACTGATCCTGAGTTACATCTTGTATTATACTCCAGAGCTGCACTCACTATTCTGCTGGTGCAGTCACTGTGTACATACAGTACATTACTGATCCTGAGTTACCTCCTGTATTATACTCCAGAGCTGCACTCATTATTCTGCTGGTGCAGTCACTGTACATACATTACATTACTGATCCTGAGTTACATCCTGTATTATACCCCAGAGCTGCACTCACTATTCTGCTGGTGCAGTCACTGTGTACATACATTACATTACTGATCCTGAGTTACATCCTGTATTATACCCCAGAGCTGCACTCACTATTCTGCTGGTGCAGTCACTGTGTACATACATTACATTACTGATCCTGAGTTACATCCTGTATTATACCCCAGAGCTGCACTCACTATTCTGTTGGTGCAGTCACTGTGTACATACATTACATTACTGATCCTGAGTTACATCCTGTATTATACCCCAGAGCTGCACTCACTATTCTGCTGGTGCAGTCACTGTGTACATACATTACATTACTGATCCTGAGTTACATCCTGTATTATACCCCAGAGCTGCACTCACTATTCTGCTGGTGCAGTCACTGTGTACATACATTACATTACTGATCCTGAGTTACATCCTGTATTATACTCCAGAGCTGCACTCACTATTCTGCTGGTGCAGTCACTGTGTACATACATTACATTACTGATCCTGAGTTACATCCTGTATTATACCCCAGAGCTGCACTCACTATTCTGTTGGTGCAGTCACTGTGTACATACATTACATTACTGATCCTGAGTTACATCCTGTATTATACCCCAGAGCTGCGCTCACTATTCTGCTGATGCAGTCACTGTGTACATACATTACATTACTGATCCTGAGTTACATCCTGTATTATTCCCCAGAGCTGCACTCACTATTCTGTTGGTGCAGTCACTGTGTACATACATTACTGATCCTGAGTTACATCCTGTATTATACTCCAGAGCTGCGCTCACTATTCTGCTGGTGCAGTCACTGTGTACATACATTACATTACTGATCCTGAGTTACATCTTGTATTATACTCCAGAGCTGCACTCGCTATTCTGCTGGTGCAGTCACTGTGTACATACATTACATTACTGATCCTGAGTTACATCCTGTATTATTCCCCAGAGCTGCACTCACTATTCTGTTGGTGCAGTCACTGTGTACATACATTACTGATCCGGAGTTACATCCTGTATTATACTCCAGAGCTGCACTCACTATTCTGCTGATGCAGCCACTGTGTACATATATTACATTACTGATCCTGAGTTACATCCTGTATTATACCCCAGAGCTGCACTCACTATTCTGCTGGTGCAGTCACTGTGTACATACATTACATTACTGATCCTGAGTTACCTCCTGTATTATACTCCAGAGCTGCACTCACTATTCTGCTGGTACACTCACTGTGTACATACATTACATTACTGATCCTGAGTTACCTCCTGTATTATACTCCAGAGCTGCACTCACTATTCTGCTGGTGCAGTCACTGTGTACATACATTACATTACTGATCCTGAGTTACATCCTGTATTATACCCCAGAGCTGCACTCACTATTCTGCTGGTGCAGTCACTGTGTACATACATTACATTACTGATCCTGAGTTACATCCTGTATTATACCCCAGAGCTGCACTCACTATTCTGTTGGTGCAGTCACTGTGTACATACATTACATTACTGATCCTGAGTTACATCCTGTATTATACCCCAGAGCTGCGCTCACTATTCTGCTGATGCAGTCACTGTGTACATACATTACATTACTGATCCTGAGTTACATCCTGTATTATTCCCCAGAGCTGCACTCACTATTCTGTTGGTGCAGTCACTGTGTACATACATTACTGATCCTGAGTTACCTCCTGTATTATACCCCAGAGCTGCACTCACTATTCTGCTGGTGCAGTCACTGTGTACATACATTACATTACTGATTCTGAGTTACATCCTGTATTATACTCCAGAGCTGCACTCACTATTCTGCTGGGCAGTCACTGTGTACATACATTACATTACTGATCCTGAGTTACATCCTGTATTATACTCCAGAGCTGCACTCACTATTCTGCTGGTGCAGTCACTGTGTACATACATTACATTACTGATCCTGAGTTACATCCTGTATTGTACTCCAGAGCTGCACTCACTATTCTGCTGGTGCAGTCACTGTGTACATACATTACATTACTGATCCAGAGTTACATCCTGTATTATACTCCAGAGCTGCACTCACTATTCTGCTGGTGCAGTCACTGTGTACATACATTACATTACTGATCCTGAGTTACCTCCTGTATTATACCCCAGAGCTGCACTCACTATTCCGCTGGTGCAGTCACTATGTACATACATTACTGATCCTGAGTTACATCCTGTATTATACTCCAGAGCTGCACTCACTATTCTGCTGGTGCAGTCACTGTGTACATACATTACACTACTGATCCTGAGTTATATCCTGTATTATACCCCAAAGCTGCACTCACTATTCTGCTGGTGCAGTCACTGTGTACATACATTACATTACTGATCCTGAGTTACATACTGTATTATACCCCAGAGCTGCAGTCACTATTCTGCTGGTGCAGTCACTGTGTACATACATTACTGATCCTGAGTTACCTCCTGTATTATACTCCAGAGCTGCACTCACTATTCTGCTGGTGCAGTCACTGTGTACATACATTACATTACTGATCCTGAGTTACATGCTGTATTATACCCCAGAGCTGCACTCACTATTCTGCTGGTGCAGTCACTGTGTACATACATTACATTACTGATCCTGAGTTACATCTTGTAATATAATCCAGAGCTGGACTCTCTATTCTGCTGGTGCAGTCACTGTACATACATTACATTACTGATCCTGAGTTACATCCTGTATTATACCCCAGAGCTGCACTCGCTATTCTGCTGATGCAGTCACTGTGTACATACATTACATTACTGATCCTGAGTTACCTCCTGTATTATACTCCAGAGCTGCACTCACTATTCTGCTGGTGCAGTCACTGTGTACATACATTACATTACTGATCCTGAGTTACATCTTGTATTATACTCCAGAGCTGCACTCACTATTCTGCTGGTGCAGTCACTGTGTACATACAGTACATTACTGATCCTGAGTTACCTCCTGTATTATACTCCAGAGCTGCACTCATTATTCTGCTGGTGCAGTCACTGTACATACATTACATTACTGATCCTGAGTTACATCCTGTATTATACCCCAGAGCTGCACTCACTATTCTGCTGGTGCAGTCACTGTGTACATACATTACATTACTGATCCTGAGTTACATCCTGTATTATACCCCAGAGCTGCACTCACTATTCTGCTGGTGCAGTCACTGTGTACATACATTACATTACTGATCCTGAGTTACATCCTGTATTATACCCCAGAGCTGCACTCACTATTCTGTTGGTGCAGTCACTGTGTACATACATTACATTACTGATCCTGAGTTACATCCTGTATTATACCCCAGAGCTGCACTCACTATTCTGCTGGTGCAGTCACTGTGTACATACATTACATTACTGATCCTGAGTTACATCCTGTATTATACCCCAGAGCTGCACTCACTATTCTGCTGGTGCAGTCACTGTGTACATACATTACATTACTGATCCTGAGTTACATCCTGTATTATACTCCAGAGCTGCACTCACTATTCTGCTGGTGCAGTCACTGTGTACATACATTACATTACTGATCCTGAGTTACATCCTGTATTATACCCCAGAGCTGCACTCACTATTCTGCTGGTGCAGTCACTGTGTACATACATTACATTACTGATCCTGAGTTACATCCTGTATTATACCCCAGAGCTGCACTCACTATTCTGTTGGTGCAGTCACTGTGTACATACATTACATTACTGATCCTGAGTTACATCCTGTATTATACCCCAGAGCTGCGCTCACTATTCTGCTGATGCAGTCACTGTGTACATACATTACATTACTGATCCTGAGTTACATCCTGTATTATTCCCCAGAGCTGCACTCACTATTCTGTTGGTGCAGTCACTGTGTACATACATTACTGATCCTGAGTTACATCCTGTATTATACTCCAGAGCTGCGCTCACTATTCTGCTGGTGCAGTCACTGTGTACATACATTACATTACTGATCCTGAGTTACATCTTGTATTATACTCCAGAGCTGCACTCGCTATTCTGCTGGTGCAGTCACTGTGTACATACATTACATTACTGATCCTGAGTTACATCCTGTATTATTCCCCAGAGCTGCACTCACTATTCTGTTGGTGCAGTCACTGTGTACATACATTACTGATCCGGAGTTACATCCTGTATTATACTCCAGAGCTGCACTCACTATTCTGCTGATGCAGCCACTGTGTACATATATTACATTACTGATCCTGAGTTACATCCTGTATTATACCCCAGAGCTGCACTCACTATTCTGCTGGTGCAGTCACTGTGTACATACATTACATTACTGATCCTGAGTTACCTCCTGTATTATACTCCAGAGCTGCACTCACTATTCTGCTGGTACACTCACTGTGTACATACATTACATTACTGATCCTGAGTTACCTCCTGTATTATACTCCAGAGCTGCACTCACTATTCTGCTGGTGCAGTCACTGTGTACATACATTACATTACTGATCCTGAGTTACATCCTGTATTATACCCCAGAGCTGCACTCACTATTCTGCTGGTGCAGTCACTGTGTACATACATTACATTACTGATCCTGAGTTACATCCTGTATTATACCCCAGAGCTGCGCTCACTATTCTGCTGATGCAGTCACTGTGTACATACATTACATTACTGATCCTGAGTTACATCCTGTATTATTCCCCAGAGCTGCACTCACTATTCTGTTGGTGCAGTCACTGTGTACATACATTACTGATCCTGAGTTACATCCTGTATTATACTCCAGAGCTGCGCTCACTATTCTGCTGGTGCAGTCACTGTGTACATACATTACATTACTGATCCTGAGTTACATCTTGTATTATACTCCAGAGCTGCACTCGCTATTCTGCTGGTGCAGTCACTGTGTACATACATTACATTACTGATCCTGAGTTACATCCTGTATTATTCCCCAGAGCTGCACTCACTATTCTGTTGGTGCAGTCACTGTGTACATACATTACTGATCCGGAGTTACATCCTGTATTATACTCCAGAGCTGCACTCACTATTCTGCTGATGCAGCCACTGTGTACATATATTACATTACTGATCCTGAGTTACATCCTGTATTATACCCCAGAGCTGCACTCACTATTCTGCTGGTGCAGTCACTGTGTACATACATTACATTACTGATCCTGAGTTACCTCCTGTATTATACTCCAGAGCTGCACTCACTATTCTGCTGGTACACTCACTGTGTACATACATTACATTACTGATCCTGAGTTACCTCCTGTATTATACTCCAGAGCTGCACTCACTATTCTGCTGGTGCAGTCACTGTGTACATACATTACATTACTGATCCTGAGTTACATCCTGTATTATACCCCAGAGCTGCACTCACTATTCTGCTGGTGCAGTCACTGTGTACATACATTACATTACTGATCCTGAGTTACATCCTGTATTATACCCCAGAGCTGCACTCACTATTCTGTTGGTGCAGTCACTGTGTACATACATTACATTACTGATCCTGAGTTACATCCTGTATTATACCCCAGAGCTGCGCTCACTATTCTGCTGATGCAGTCACTGTGTACATACATTACATTACTGATCCTGAGTTACATCCTGTATTATTCCCCAGAGCTGCACTCACTATTCTGTTGGTGCAGTCACTGTGTACATACATTACTGATCCTGAGTTACCTCCTGTATTATACCCCAGAGCTGCACTCACTATTCTGCTGGTGCAGTCACTGTGTACATACATTACATTACTGATTCTGAGTTACATCCTGTATTATACTCCAGAGCTGCACTCACTATTCTGCTGGGCAGTCACTGTGTACATACATTACATTACTGATCCTGAGTTACATCCTGTATTATACTCCAGAGCTGCACTCACTATTCTGCTGGTGCAGTCACTGTGTACATACATTACATTACTGATCCTGAGTTACATCCTGTATTGTACTCCAGAGCTGCACTCACTATTCTGCTGGTGCAGTCACTGTGTACATACATTACATTACTGATCCAGAGTTACATCCTGTATTATACTCCAGAGCTGCACTCACTATTCTGCTGGTGCAGTCACTGTGTACATACATTACATTACTGATCCTGAGTTACCTCCTGTATTATACCCCAGAGCTGCACTCACTATTCCGCTGGTGCAGTCACTATGTACATACATTACTGATCCTGAGTTACATCCTGTATTATACTCCAGAGCTGCACTCACTATTCTGCTGGTGCAGTCACTGTGTACATACATTACACTACTGATCCTGAGTTATATCCTGTATTATACCCCAAAGCTGCACTCACTATTCTGCTGGTGCAGTCACTGTGTACATACATTACATTACTGATCCTGAGTTACATACTGTATTATACCCCAGAGCTGCAGTCACTATTCTGCTGGTGCAGTCACTGTGTACATACATTACTGATCCTGAGTTACCTCCTGTATTATACTCCAGAGCTGCACTCACTATTCTGCTGGTGCAGTCACTGTGTACATACATTACATTACTGATCCTGAGTTACATGCTGTATTATACCCCAGAGCTGCACTCACTATTCTGCTGGTGCAGTCACTGTGTACATACATTACATTACTGATCCTGAGTTACATCTTGTAATATAATCCAGAGCTGGACTCTCTATTCTGCTGGTGCAGTCACTGTACATACATTACATTACTGATCCTGAGTTACATCCTGTATTATACCCCAGAGCTGCACTCGCTATTCTGCTGATGCAGTCACTGTGTACATACATTACATTACTGATCCTGAGTTACCTCCTGTATTATACTCCAGAGCTGCACTCACTATTCTGCTGGTGCAGTCACTGTGTACATACATTACATTACTGATCCTGAGTTACATCTTGTATTATACTCCAGAGCTGCACTCACTATTCTGCTGGTGCAGTCACTGTGTACATACAGTACATTACTGATCCTGAGTTACCTCCTGTATTATACTCCAGAGCTGCACTCATTATTCTGCTGGTGCAGTCACTGTACATACATTACATTACTGATCCTGAGTTACATCCTGTATTATACCCCAGAGCTGCACTCACTATTCTGCTGGTGCAGTCACTGTGTACATACATTACATTACTGATCCTGAGTTACATCCTGTATTATACCCCAGAGCTGCACTCACTATTCTGCTGGTGCAGTCACTGTGTACATACATTACATTACTGATCCTGAGTTACATCCTGTATTATACCCCAGAGCTGCACTCACTATTCTGTTGGTGCAGTCACTGTGTACATACATTACATTACTGATCCTGAGTTACATCCTGTATTATACCCCAGAGCTGCACTCACTATTCTGCTGGTGCAGTCACTGTGTACATACATTACATTACTGATCCTGAGTTACATCCTGTATTATACCCCAGAGCTGCACTCACTATTCTGCTGGTGCAGTCACTGTGTACATACATTACATTACTGATCCTGAGTTACATCCTGTATTATACTCCAGAGCTGCACTCACTATTCTGCTGGTGCAGTCACTGTGTACATACATTACATTACTGATCCTGAGTTACATCCTGTATTATACCCCAGAGCTGCACTCACTATTCTGCTGGTGCAGTCACTGTGTACATACATTACATTACTGATCCTGAGTTACATCCTGTATTATACCCCAGAGCTGCACTCACTATTCTGTTGGTGCAGTCACTGTGTACATACATTACATTACTGATCCTGAGTTACATCCTGTATTATACCCCAGAGCTGCGCTCACTATTCTGCTGATGCAGTCACTGTGTACATACATTACATTACTGATCCTGAGTTACATCCTGTATTATTCCCCAGAGCTGCACTCACTATTCTGTTGGTGCAGTCACTGTGTACATACATTACTGATCCTGAGTTACATCCTGTATTATACTCCAGAGCTGCGCTCACTATTCTGCTGGTGCAGTCACTGTGTACATACATTACATTACTGATCCTGAGTTACATCTTGTATTATACTCCAGAGCTGCACTCGCTATTCTGCTGGTGCAGTCACTGTGTACATACATTACATTACTGATCCTGAGTTACATCCTGTATTATTCCCCAGAGCTGCACTCACTATTCTGTTGGTGCAGTCACTGTGTACATACATTACTGATCCGGAGTTACATCCTGTATTATACTCCAGAGCTGCACTCACTATTCTGCTGATGCAGCCACTGTGTACATATATTACATTACTGATCCTGAGTTACATCCTGTATTATACCCCAGAGCTGCACTCACTATTCTGCTGGTGCAGTCACTGTGTACATACATTACATTACTGATCCTGAGTTACCTCCTGTATTATACTCCAGAGCTGCACTCACTATTCTGCTGGTACACTCACTGTGTACATACATTACATTACTGATCCTGAGTTACCTCCTGTATTATACTCCAGAGCTGCACTCACTATTCTGCTGGTGCAGTCACTGTGTACATACATTACATTACTGATCCTGAGTTACATCCTGTATTATACCCCAGAGCTGCACTCACTATTCTGCTGGTGCAGTCACTGTGTACATATATTACATTACTGATAGTAGTAGTGGAGCATTCATATAACTCGTCAAACTCAATTTGACAGGTGGACACGCCCCTATCAAGCTGTATCAAAGTGTGTAACCCCTCCCCCCTGACAGCTGTCCTCCTTGTCTTCTAACAGCAGCTGCCACACAGCTCCCCCTCCCTTTTTATATAATTTAATTTGTTAATAGAGTGAATATTATCTCCGTAATTGTTTTATATATTTATAGGGGATAACGCGCGCATTATGTATGCGGGCGTGTTACAACATGACTGTTATCCCCGTAATTGTTTTATATTAGAGTTTATATTTATATATATGTATGCGGGCATGTTACAACATGTCTGTTATCCCTGTAACTGTTTTATATTAGAGTTTATATTTATATATATGTATGCGAGCATGCTACAACATGAATATTATCCCCGGGGCATGTTACAACATGCCCCTGGGCATGTTACAACATGCCTGTTATCCCCGTAATTGTTTTATTTGTTTTATACGTTTATAAAAAAAAAAAGCAAAAGACGGGGTATTGTAAAAAGTAGAAAGATATTTATTGTAAATAAACACAACTCAGAGACATTTCAACGATTCTTGCAGAGTATAAAAGCAAAAGCATTAAATAGCCCGTTGATTAGATGTCTATGTAGCACACTATCATCACTTTCTGAACACTTTTTTTTTTTTATTTTTTTTTTTTTTCTGACTGGAGCCCCTGCAGCCTGTACACAGTACACTTCTTTCAAAATAAATTTAATTACCCTAACAGCTGCGATCACGGGGCTTGGAAAATGACTGGATCACTCTGCTTGGAAAATGTTTGCATATGATTCAAGCCGTTGTTTGTGGGGCTCCCCGCAGCTGTTTCTCCGGTACCCCCAAATAACGGCGCAAGCAGAGGATGGCTAAAAATAGCTTACTGTGTAAAGTAAGGTGTGCTAGAATTCTCACTAGCCGAGAAAACACAGAATTTTGCTAGCAGCTGTCACCCAAAGCAACTCTGTCACCCAAAGCAACTGTCACCTTGAACGTCCTCTAAGAATTTAAACAAGTAGTTAGATCACCGAAGACAAGTGCAGTTTTGATTAAATTGATAATTGCAATTAGAGCGCGGTAAATTTGAAAATGTTGACGAAATAATCGTGACTGAAGACAAGTGCAGTTGGCCACGGCACATTTAGAGTGAAACAGCATATTTTTCAGCTTATAACGCAGTTTCTCATTTTCATGAGTTTTAAGAGGTCGTGTTATGTGTGATACGGGGGCTACATGCGCGTGTGGTTAATAGATAAAATACAGATATGATATGCCAATTCGCCAACAGTGACCGGCTTACACATAACTCGACAATAATCAAGGGTAGATATACAATACAAGGCAATAGACTTTATTAAAGTATGTATCAGACAGGCGTGATATTTACTAAGGCAGCTGAAATGAATTTGCCTCTGTAATCAGAGCAGTGTATTTTATACACAGTGCTCACATATAGTGAATAGTGCTTCTATATGTATTTGTGCTGAGCGTGCATTCTGCAACCAGAGCAATACTGCTAGCTATCAGTGTGAAACTTTCAGACAAGTACAGTATATTCTGGACATATTATGTATAATTATTAGTTAATTGTTCGCTAAAACGATCATTTCTGACAGAACAATGTCAAATTTTGACAAAGACAATTCAATAATATAAAAATTCTTACAGAATATAAAAAGCAAAAACATTAAATATGTATGTACACATGCATGATTTAGCTTAAAAGACATATTATGTATAATTATTAGTTAATTTTTCACTAAAATGACACAAAATTGTGTTTTATAATACACCATGCTGTTTATTCATTATATGTTGTATTAAATAGAGTCTAACTATCACATTACATGTCTTGCTGTACCAGTATGCATCAGTTTTATTGACATTTTCATAAACCTATAGTGCCAATAATATTTATTTAACCACCAGATAATTAATTAAAATCGCATAAAGCGTGTTAAATAGACATAACACCAAAAGCATAGCGAATCAAAAGCATAGCGAATCAAATTGTATTAAATTGATTACTGGTACGCTTCCAACAAATTGATAATAATATCAAAAGTGTACCAACAATATTTATTCTCTTTTATTGACAGCGGATATCGTAGTGCCTGTGCCGTCTATTTGCACACAATCATTTTGAAACCTTGGTATTATTCTGTTGTGAGCTTGAAGTCTGGGTACTATAACTGCTAACAGCTGCTAAGATTTTCTGTGCTGCAGATACAAACACTCCGCTTGCTAGCAGCTGTTAAAATGTGTCTGTACTGACCACTAACTAGATGTCAGGTTGTGCGTGTTAAGAGGTGTTTACCAAATATGTGAAACTTCTTACAAAACAATATTTTGTTACAAGTCATTTAACCACTATAAGATGTGCTGCTGACATTTTCATAGGCAGGACCCTCTTTTATTGACAGTTTGATACTATAAACAGTACTGATCTTTGTAAAATAAAGAACGAGAGAACTTTTCAGATAAAAGTAATAACGTTTATTGAACAAAATCAATTACATTTTCTAAAAAAAGTAATGTGAATAAATTTTCGCTGTTCAATTAGATCAAAAGCTACTTCTTGAAATCCGCAATACATCACAAATAAACAAATCAAATCAATTATCACTGAACACTCATTATTACATTCCGATCCAGCGCAGCTCGCTGAGCGTTACCACTGTACTCATAGGCCCAATAATATTTATTTGGACTGCAGATAATTAATTAAAAGCGCATAAAGCGTGTTAAATAGACAGTACACCAAAATCACAGCGAATCAAAATGTATTAAATTGATTACTGATACGCGTCCAACAAGTTGATAATATCAAAAGTGTACCAATAATATTTATTCTCTTTTATTGACATTTTCATAAACCTATAGTGCCAATAATATTTATTTGACCACCAGATAATTAATTAAAATCCCATAAAGCGTGTTAAATAGACAGTACACCAAAAGCACAGCGAATCAAAATGTATTAAATTGATTACTGATACGCTTCCAACAAATTGATAATAATATCAAAAGTGTTCCAACAATATTTATTCTCTTTTATTGACATCGGATATCGTAGTGCCTGTGCCGTCTATTTGCACACAACCATTTGAATCCATGTTTTGCGGACCTTAAACATTTTGTATAACAGATGTGTTTCTCCGGATTTTTCTAGCGCAGCTCGCTGAGCGTTACCACTGCACTCATTTCTCTTTGCTGTTTCTGAATGTACACTATTCTTACCCATAGACAGCTCTCCTTTAAAAAATACGAATATTATTGAATATAATGTTTTACATATGTCACAGTATTTTATTTTCCTGGTGTTACTTTAATAATAATAATGATAATAATAATAATAATAATAATAATCATACACCGCAAAATTGTGTCAATTTTGGACTACTATGAAATTTTCCATAAAAATCTTCTTGGTTAACCCAAGACACGTAAGAAACAAATGCATGACTTTTACCACCGCCACAGACACGTATATTATTCCATCTTTCTTTAATTCAACATTATTTTATCACATATTAATTTCACAGATGTCTGTGCCGGCTATTTGCACACAACCATTTTGAATCCCTGTTTTGCTGACCTTAAACATTTTGTATAACAGATGTGTTTCTCCTGATTTTTCTAGCGCAGCTCGCTGAGCGTTACCACTGCACTCATTTCTCTTTGCTGTTTCTGAATGTACACTATTCTTGCCCATAGACAGCTTTCCTTTAAAAAATACGAATATTATTGAATATAATGTTTTACATATGTCACAATATTTTATTTTCCTGGTGTTACTTTAATAATAATAATGATAATAATAATAATAATCATACAGCGCAAAATTGTGTCAATATTGGACTACTATGAAATTTTCCATAAAAATCGTCTTGGTTATCCCAAGACACGTAAGAAACAAATGCCGGACTTTTACCACCGCCACAGACACGTATATTATTCCATCATTCTTTAATTCAACATTATTTTATCACATATTAATTTCACAGATGTCTGTGCCGGCTATTTGCACACAACCATTTTGAATCCCTGTTTTGCTGACCTTAAACATTTTGTATAACAGCTGTGTTTCTCCGGATTTTTCTAGCGCAGCTCGCTGAGCGTTACCACTGCACTCACTTCTCTTTGCTGTTTCTGAATGTACACTATTCTTACCCATAGACAGCTTTCCTTTAAAAAATACGAATATTATTGAATATAATGTTTTACATATGTCACAGTATTTTATTTTCCGGGTGTTACTTTAATAATAATAATGATAATAATAATAATAACCATACAGCGCAAAATTGTGCCAATATTGGACTACTATGAAATTTTCCATAAAAATCTTCTTGGTTATCCCAAGACACGTAAGAAACAAATGCAGGACTTTTACAACCGCCACAGACACGTATATTATTCCATCATTCTTTAATTCAACATTATTTTATCACACATTAATTTCACAGATGGCTGTGCCATCTATTTGCACACAACCATTTTGAAACCGTGTTTTGCTGACCTTAAACATTTGTATAACAGCTGTGTTTCTCCTGATTTTTCTAGCGCAGCTCGCTGAGCGTTACCACTGCACTCATTTCTCTTTGCTGCTTCTGAATGTACACTATTCCCAACCATGGACAGTTTTCCTTAAAAAATATGCGTATTATTGAATATAATGTTTTACATATGTTACAGTATTTTATTTTATTAATAGTTACTTTTAACTATTCTTTTAGAGTGTCTAGTAGATTTATATTCTTTGCCTGATATATTTCTACACAAAGCTTCAAACTATTTTGTAATTTATAATGTATCACAGTAGTTTCATATGAAGTTACATCTTAGGCCCCATTCAGACTATTGTAATATCTGTAGCTTAAAATAGAGGCAAATAGCTACTTTCAAATCCGGACATACACCACTGATTTTAATGGGGTCTAAGGGGGTTCTATCAAGGTTTCCACATAATAGTTATGGAAAGAATAATGCTACAGAACTGTCCGCTCCAGTTATAAAACAAAAATGATGAAAATTATCCATGATGTTAATGTGAAAAAGGCTTATGCAGTGGGTTTATGGATCTCTACAATAAACAACATGTGTAGAAATTTGGTTCTAGAACTTGTTGGATTAGTGAATATAATAACATTTGTCATATTTTATAACATGCAGCTAATGATTCTTGCTTTCAAATTGTATGTAACAAGATTAAAATAAAGAATAATGACCTAGCTGATTTGGGTGATATTGTAAAACCATTTATTGTTTCTACTACTTGGCAATTGTTACATTCAGTTATTTTTATTTATGTATTTATTTATTTTTATTTATTTATTTATTTATTTTTCCATGGAATTTGTTAGCCATTACAATTATTTTTACTCCCAAGATAGGCTATTAGAGCCACCAAGCTACATAAATGTGCAGGCTCCTGAATATTACAATTACAAAACATTCAAAGTTTGTTTCTCCACTTTTTGCAGATAATAAATCTTAATTTCTTTATAATCTGACTTTTAGTTATAGTTTGTCGCAGTTCTTTGGCGTTCTATGTATACCGTAAATTTTGCGTCCTTTGAGTGAATAATATAAGACAGATTATTTTTATTCAAAAAACATCTAACTTATGTATACTTTTAAAGCTTTGTTACATTTCTAGCCACTCTACAACATGCTGTGTAACATAAATACATGCGCCCTTGTAGTGATTTAATATAGTGCACCAAACATGATATGGTTTTTGGTTTCTCTGAACTGACGCATACAAAACATATAAGGTAGTACGGCACAAGACGTGAGCGTGCCCGCAGCTCAATCTTTATAGAAATAATACTTCTGCACTCATGGCCACTTCTCCTCCACCTTTGCCTCCTGAACTCATCACTCACTGTGAAATAATGCAAAAATCCAGCTTTGTGTGTTTGTTGTGTGTGTTTGATGTGTGTGTGTTGCATGTGTTGTGTGTGTTGTGTGTGTTCTGTATGTTGTGTGTGTTTGCTGTATGTGTTGTGTGTGTTTGTTGTGTGTGTTTGTTGTGTGTTTGTTGCATGTGTTGTGTGTGTTGTATGTGTTGTGTGTGTTTGTTGTGTGTGTGTGTGTGTGTGTTGCATGTGTTGTGTATGTGTGTGTGTGTGTGTGTTGCATGTGTTGTGTGTGTGTGTGTGTGTATGTTTGTTGTGTGTGTTGTATGTGTTGTGTGTGTTCTGTATGTTGTGTGTGTTTGCTGTATGTGTTGTGTATGTTTGTTGTGTGTGTTGTATGTGTTGTGTGTGTGTTTGTTGTGTGTGTGTGTGCCACAAAGCTGGATTTTTGCATTATTTCACAGTGAGTGATGAGTTCAGGAGGCAAAGGTGGAGGAGAAGTGGCCATGAGTGCAGAAGTATTATTTCTATAAAGATTGAGCTGCGGGCACGCTCACGTCTTGTGCCGTACTACCTTATATGTTTTGTATGCGTCAGTTCAGAGAAACCAAAAACCATATCATGTTTGGTGCACTATATTAAATCACTACAAGGGCGCATGTATTTATGTTACACAGCATGTTGTAGAGTGGCTAGAAATGTAACAAAGCTTTAAAAGTATACATAAGTTAGATGTTTTTTGAATAAAAATAATCTGTCTTATATTATTCACTCAAAGGACGCAAAATTTACGGTATACATAGAACGCCAAAGAACTGCGACAAACTATAACTAAAAGTCAGATTATAAAGAAATTAAGATTTATTATCTGCAAAAAGTGGAGAAACAAACTTTGAATGTTTTGTAATTGTAATATTCAGGAGCCTGCACATTTATGTAGCTTGGTGGCTCTAATAGCCTATCTTGGGAGTAAAAATAATTGTAATGGCTAACAAATTCCATGGAAAAATAAATAAATAAATAAATAAAAATAAATAAATACATAAATAAAAATAACTGAATGTAACAATTGCCAAGTAGTAGAAACAATAAATGGTTTTACAATATCACCCAAATCAGCTAGGTCATTATTCTTTATTTTAATCTTGTTACATACAATTTGAAAGCAAGAATCATTAGCTGCATGTTATAAAATATGACAAACGTTATTATATTCACTAATCCAACAAGTTCTAGAACCAAATTTCTACACATGTTGTTTATTGTAGAGATCCATAAACCCACTGCATAAGCCTTTTTCACATTAACATCATGGATAATTTTCATCATTTTTGTTTTATAACTGGAGCGGACAGTTCTGTAGCATTATTCTTTCCATAACTATTATGTGGAAACCTTGATAGAACCCCCTTAGACCCCATTAAAATCAGTGGTGTATGTCCGGATTTGAAAGTAGCTATTTGCCTCTATTTTAAGCTACAGATATTACAATAGTCTGAATGGGGCCTAAGATGTAACTTCATATGAAACTACTGTGATACATTATAAATTACAAAATAGTTTGAAGCTTTGTGTAGAAATATATCAGGCAAAGAATATAAATCTACTAGACACTCTAAAAGAATAGTTAAAAGTAACTATTAATAAAATAAAATACTGTAACATATGTAAAACATTATATTCAATAATACGCATATTTTTTAAGGAAAACTGTCCATGGTTGGGAATAGTGTACATTCAGAAGCAGCAAAGAGAAATGAGTGCAGTGGTAACGCTCAGCGAGCTGCGCTAGAAAAATCAGGAGAAACACAGCTGTTATACAAATGTTTAAGGTCAGCAAAACACGGTTTCAAAATGGTTGTGTGCAAATAGATGGCACAGCCATCTGTGAAATTAATGTGTGATAAAATAATGTTGAATTAAAGAATGATGGAATAATATACGTGTCTGTGGCGGTTGTAAAAGTCCTGCATTTGTTTCTTACGTGTCTTGGGATAACCAAGAAGATTTTTATGGAAAATTTCATAGTAGTCCAATATTGGCACAATTTTGCGCTGTATGGTTATTATTATTATTATCATTATTATTATTAAAGTAACACCCGGAAAATAAAATACTGTGACATATGTAAAACATTATATTCAATAATATTCGTATTTTTTAAAGGAAAGCTGTCTATGGGTAAGAATAGTGTACATTCAGAAACAGCAAAGAGAAGTGAGTGCAGTGGTAACGCTCAGCGAGCTGCGCTAGAAAAATCCGGAGAAACACAGCTGTTATACAAAATGTTTAAGGTCCGCAAAACATGGATTCAAATGGTTGTGTGCAAATAGCCGGCACAGACATCTGTGAAATTAATATGTGATAAAATAATGTTGAATTAAAGAATGATGGAATAATATACGTGTCTGTGGCGGTGGTAAAAGTCCGGCATTTGTTTCTTACGTGTCTTGGGATAACCAAGACGATTTTTATGGAAAATTTCATAGTAGTCCAATATTGACACAATTTTGCGCTGTATGATTATTATTATTATTATCATTATTATTATTAAAGTAACACCAGGAAAATAAAATATTGTGACATATGTAAAACATTATATTCAATAATATTCGTATTTTTTAAAGGAAAGCTGTCTATGGGCAAGAATAGTGTACATTCAGAAACAGCAAAGAGAAATGAGTGCAGTGGTAACGCTCAGCGAGCTGCGCTAGAAAAATCAGGAGAAACACATCTGTTATACAAAATGTTTAAGGTCAGCAAAACAGGGATTCAAAATGGTTGTGTGCAAATAGCCGGCACAGACATCTGTGAAATTAATATGTGATAAAATAATGTTGAATTAAAGAAAGATGGAATAATATACGTGTCTGTGGCGGTGGTAAAAGTCATGCATTTGTTTCTTACGTGTCTTGGGTTAACCAAGAAGATTTTTATGGAAAATTTCATAGTAGTCCAAAATTGACACAATTTTGCGGTGTATGATTATTATTATTATTATTATTATTATCATTATTATTATTAAAGTAACACCAGGAAAATAAAATACTGTGACATATGTAAAACATTATATTCAATAATATTCGTATTTTTTAAAGGAGAGCTGTCTATGGGTAAGAATAGTGTACATTCAGAAACAGCAAAGAGAAATGAGTGCAGTGGTAACGCTCAGCGAGCTGCGCTAGAAAAATCCGGAGAAACACATCTGTTATACAAAATGTTTAAGGTCCGCAAAACATGGATTCAAATGGTTGTGTGCAAATAGACGGCACAGGCACTACGATATCCGATGTCAATAAAAGAGAATAAATATTGTTGGAACACTTTTGATATTATTATCAATTTGTTGGAAGCGTATCAGTAATCAATTTAATACATTTTGATTCGCTGTGCTTTTGGTGTACTGTCTATTTAACACGCTTTATGGGATTTTAATTAATTATCTGGTGGTCAAATAAATATTATTGGCACTATAGGTTTATGAAAATGTCAATAAAAGAGAATAAATATTATTGGTACACTTTTGATATTATCAACTTGTTGGACGCGTATCAGTAATCAATTTAATACATTTTGATTCGCTGTGATTTTGGTGTACTGTCTATTTAACACGCTTTATGCGCTTTTAATTAATTATCTGCAGTCCAAATAAATATTATTGGGCCTATGAGTACAGTGGTAACGCTCAGCGAGCTGCGCTGGATCGGAATGTAATAATGAGTGTTCAGTGATAATTGATTTGATTTGTTTATTTGTGATGTATTGCGGATTTCAAGAAGTAGCTTTTGATCTAATTGAACAGCGAAAATTTATTCACATTACTTTTTTTAGAAAATGTAATTGATTTTGTTCAATAAACGTTATTACTTTTATCTGAAAAGTTCTCTCGTTCTTTATTTTACAAAGATCAGTACTGTTTATAGTATCAAACTGTCAATAAAAGAGGGTCCTGCCTATGAAAATGTCAGCAGCACATCTTATAGTGGTTAAATGACTTGTAACAAAATATTGTTTTGTAAGAAGTTTCACATATTTGGTAAACACCTCTTAACACGCACAACCTGACATCTAGTTAGTGGTCAGTACAGACACATTTTAACAGCTGCTAGCAAGCGGAGTGTTTGTATCTGCAGCACAGAAAATCTTAGCAGCTGTTAGCAGTTATAGTACCCAGACTTCAAGCTCACAACAGAATAATACCAAGGTTTCAAAATGATTGTGTGCAAATAGACGGCACAGGCACTACGATATCCGCTGTCAATAAAAGAGAATAAATATTGTTGGTACACTTTTGATATTATTATCAATTTGTTGGAAGCGTACCAGTAATCAATTTAATACAATTTGATTCGCTATGCTTTTGATTCGCTATGCTTTTGGTGTTATGTCTATTTAACACGCTTTATGCGATTTTAATTAATTATCTGGTGGTTAAATAAATATTATTGGCACTATAGGTTTATGAAAATGTCAATAAAACTGATGCATACTGGTACAGCAAGACATGTAATGTGATAGTTAGACTCTATTTAATACAACATATAATGAATAAACAGCATGGTGTATTATAAAACACAATTTTGTGTCATTTTAGTGAAAAATTAACTAATAATTATACATAATATGTCTTTTAAGCTAAATCATGCATGTGTACATACATATTTAATGTTTTTGCTTTTTATATTCTGTAAGAATTTTTATATTATTGAATTGTCTTTGTCAAAATTTGACATTGTTCTGTCAGAAATGATCGTTTTAGCGAACAATTAACTAATAATTATACATAATATGTCCAGAATATACTGTACTTGTCTGAAAGTTTCACACTGATAGCTAGCAGTATTGCTCTGGTTGCAGAATGCACGCTCAGCACAAATACATATAGAAGCACTATTCACTATATGTGAACACTGTGTATAAAATACACTGCTCTGATTACAGAGGCAAATTCATTTCAGCTGCCTTAGTAAATATCACGCCTGTCTGATACATACTTTAATAAAGTCTATTGCCTTGTATTGTATATCTACCCTTGATTATTGTCGAGTTATGTGTAAGCCGGTCACTGTTGGTGAATTGGCATATCATATCTGTATTTTATCTATTAACCACACGAGCATGTAGCCCCCGTATCACACATAACACGACCTCTTAAAACTCATGAAAATGAGAAACTGCGTTATAAGCTGAAAAATATGCTGTTTCACTCTAAATGTGCCGTGGCCAACTGCACTTGTCTTCAGTCACGATTATTTCGTCAACATTTTCAAATTTACCGCGTTCTAATTGCAATTATCAATTTAATCAAAACTGCACTTGTCTTCGGTGATCTAACTACTTGTTTAAATTCTTAGAGGACGTTCAAGGTGACAGTTGCTTTGGGTGACAGAGTTGCTTTGGGTGACAGCTGCTAGCAAAATTCTGTGTTTTCTCGGCTAGTGAGAATTCTAGCACACCTTACTTCGCACAGTAAACTATTTTTAGCCATCCTCTGCTTGCGCCGTTATTTGGGGTACCTGAGAAACAGCTGCGGGGAACCCCACAAACAATGGTTTGAATCATACGCGGTCATTTTCCAAGCACCGTGATCGCAGCTGTTAGGGTAATTAAATTTATTTTGAAAGAAGTGTACTGTGTACAGGCTGCAGGGGCTCCAGTCAGAAAAAAATGACTTGTAACAAAATATTGTTTTGTAAGAAGTTTCACATATTTGGTAAACACCTCTTAACACGCACAACCTGACATCTAGTTAGTGGTCAGTACAGACACATTTTAACAGCTGCTAGCAAGCGGAGTGTTTGTATCTGCAGCACAGAAAATCTTAGCAGCTGTTAGCAGTTATAGTACCCAGACTTCAAGCTCACAACAGAATAATACCAAGGTTTCAAAATGATTGTGTGCAAATAGACGGCACAGGCACTACGATATCCGCTGTCAATAAAAGAGAATAAATATTGTTGGTACACTTTTGATATTATTATCAATTTGTTGGAAGCGTACCAGTAATCAATTTAATACAATTTGATTCGCTATGCTTTTGATTCGCTATGCTTTTGGTGTTATGTCTATTTAACACGCTTTATGCGATTTTAATTAATTATCTGGTGGTTAAATAAATATTATTGGCACTATAGGTTTATGAAAATGTCAATAAAACTGATGCATACTGGTACAGCAAGACATGTAATGTGATAGTTAGACTCTATTTAATACAACATATAATGAATAAACAGCATGGTGTATTATAAAACACAATTTTGTGTCATTTTAGTGAAAAATTAACTAATAATTATACATAATATGTCTTTTAAGCTAAATCATGCATGTGTACATACATATTTAATGTTTTTGCTTTTTATATTCTGTAAGAATTTTTATATTATTGAATTGTCTTTGTCAAAATTTGACATTGTTCTGTCAGAAATGATCGTTTTAGCGAACAATTAACTAATAATTATACATAATATGTCCAGAATATACTGTACTTGTCTGAAAGTTTCACACTGATAGCTAGCAGTATTGCTCTGGTTGCAGAATGCACGCTCAGCACAAATACATATAGAAGCACTATTCACTATATGTGAGCACTGTGTATAAAATACACTGCTCTGATTACAGAGGCAAATTCATTTCAGCTGCCTTAGTAAATATCACGCCTGTCTGATACATACTTTAATAAAGTCTATTGCCTTGTATTGTATATCTACCCTTGATTATTGTCGAGTTATGTGTAAGCCGGTCACTGTTGGCGAATTGGCATATCATATCTGTATTTTATCTATTAACCACACGCGCATGTAGCCCCCGTATCACACATAACACGACCTCTTAAAACTCATGAAAATGAGAAACTGCGTTATAAGCTGAAAAATATGCTGTTTCACTCTAAATGTGCCGTGGCCAACTGCACTTGTCTTCAGTCACGATTATTTCGTCAACATTTTCAAATTTACCGCGCTCTAATTGCAATTATCAATTTAATCAAAACTGCACTTGTCTTCGGTGATCTAACTACTTGTTTAAATTCTTAGAGGACGTTCAAGGTGACAGTTGCTTTGGGTGACAGAGTTGCTTTGGGTGACAGCTGCTAGCAAAATTCTGTGTTTTCTCGGCTAGTGAGAATTCTAGCACACCTTACTTTACACAGTAAGCTATTTTTAGCCATCCTCTGCTTGCGCCGTTATTTGGGGGTACCGGAGAAACAGCTGCGGGGAGCCCCACAAACAACGGCTTGAATCATATGCAAACATTTTCCAAGCAGAGTGATCCAGTCATTTTCCAAGCCCCGTGATCGCAGCTGTTAGGGTAATTAAATTTATTTTGAAAGAAGTGTACTGTGTACAGGCTGCAGGGGCTCCAGTCAGAAAAAAAAAAAAAATAAAAAAAAAAAAGTGTTCAGAAAGTGATGATAGTGTGCTACATAGACATCTAATCAACGGGCTATTTAATGCTTTTGCTTTTATACTCTGCAAGAATCGTTGAAATGTCTCTGAGTTGTGTTTATTTACAATAAATATCTTTCTACTTTTTACAATACCCCGTCTTTTGCTTTTTTTTTTTATAAACGTATAAAACAAATAAAACAATTACGGGGATAACAGGCATGTTGTAACATGCCCAGGGGCATGTTGTAACATGCCCCGGGGATAATATTCATGTTGTAGCATGCTCGCATACATATATATAAATATAAACTCTAATATAAAACAGTTACAGGGATAACAGACATGTTGTAACATGCCCGCATACATATATATAAATATAAACTCTAATATAAAACAATTACGGGGATAACAGTCATGTTGTAACACGCCCGCATACATAATGCGCGCGTTATCCCCTATAAATATATAAAACAATTACGGAGATAATATTCACTCTATTAACAAATTAAATTATATAAAAAGGGAGGGGGAGCTGTGTGGCAGCTGCTGTTAGAAGACAAGGAGGACAGCTGTCAGGGGGGAGGGGTTACACACTTTGATACAGCTTGATAGGGGCGTGTCCACCTGTCAAATTGAGTTTGACGAGTTATATGAATGCTCCACTACTACTGATCCTGAGTTACATCCTGTATTATACCCCAGAGCTGCACTCACTATTCTGCTGGTGCAGTCACTGTGTACATACATTACATTACTGATCCTGAGTTACATCCTGTATTATACCCCAGAGCTGCACTCACTATTCTGCTGGTGCAGTCACTGTGTACATACATTACATTACTGATCCTGAGTTACATCCTGTATTATACCCCAGAGCTGCACTCACTATTCTGCTGGTGCAGTCACTGTGTACATACATTACATTACTGATCCTGAGTTACACCCTGTATTATACCCCAGAGCTGCACTCACTATTCTGCTGGTGCAGTCACTGTGTACATACATTACATTACTGATCCTGAGGTACCTCCTGTATTATACCCCAGAGCTGCACTCACTATTCTGCTGGTGCAGTCACTGTGTACATACATTACATTACTGATCCTGAGTTACCTCCTGTATTATACCCCAGAGCTGCACTCACTATTCTGCTGATGCTGTCACTGTGTACATACATTACATTACTGATCCTGAGTTACACCCTGTATTATTCCCCAGAGCTGCACTCACTACTCTGCTGGTGCAGTCACTGTGTACATTACATTACTGATCCTGAGTTACATCCTGTATTATACCCCAGAGCTGCACTCACTATTCTGCTGGTGCAGTCACTGTGAACATACATTACATTACTGATCCTGAATTTTTTTTTAACTCACATAATTTTTATTAAGAATAACATTACAATTGAGATGTTACATTCTTGTTTTCAGTACAAAGTTTTCCCCCAAAACGATCCCCGCAATCCCAACTTATCCCGTTCCCCCCCCCCCCAATAAGACAGCCCACCTTGTTTAATAGCTCCACACTCAAATCTATAGGATGACTATCCCCTCGGTTAGGACCATAGGCCACGTGTTATGTTTCCACCAGTTCAGGGTCTTGATTCGCCCGGTCTCTATAACACCTATCCCACGGCAAGCCACGGAGACCACAGCTCATCGAACATTTCAATTTTCCCTCTTTTCTGATAAAACCCCTTTTCCAGCTCCAGGCCCTGCTTCACATATTGGAGGAATTCTCTTCTTGAAGGCGGCTCGTCCTTAATCCAATTATTACCTTCCGGGCCATATACAGCAATCTGGCAATAGCCGTCTTCAGGTTGTTATCCACTCCAACCTCACCCACGCACCCCAACAAGCAGAGCATCGGGTCCCGTAGCACCGTGCATCTGTACGCTCCTTCCACACGACTCCAAACCACCAACCAAAAAGCAGCCAGTCTCGGACACATGATATGAAATATCTCAGCATCTGTAGATTTACACCTCGGGCACTCAGAATCAGCACGCAGACCTGCCTTATATGACACCTGCGGAGATCACATAACGCTGTGACAGCCTGTACGGCTCGCTCACTCCAGCACCGACTCCCAAGCTTCATTCTCCATTGGGCCCAGGTCCCTCTCCCACTTCGCTCTCGCCAGTATCGGAAACCTTAACAGGAACGTGTGCAGCAGGTCTTCATAAAGAGTGGAAATAGCCCCCCGGTAGTCCCTTCACCACACACATGCTCTAACACTAGATCCCGCTGAATTCTGATGCCCCTTCTCCCACAATGTGTAATGTACAGAGGACCCCAACAATGGAGACAGAAGCAGACAACAGGTTTGTCAGCCCGGTGTGAACAGGCCTTTAGACTAATCGCCTTGTATTTGGGTGTTCGCGGATTGTTCATGAGCAGAATTCAGCTCGGACCTTTAGGCTATGTGCACACGTTGAGGATTTGGCTGCCGATTCGCAGCATTTTTCCATGCGTTGTACAGCACCATGTAAAAAGAGCAAGGGTCACATAGAAAAAGCCATAGGGAAGGTGTAAGTCACGGGAATATCGGGGTGACGGGTTCACCTAAGGGGGCGGCCAAGACCATCGCGGAACCGTACAGATAACATCCGAGCCTGCCAACAGAATAGGATGGCACCACTCATCAGCTCTAGCAGGGGGATCACTGAGCGCCATGTTGTGAGGTCAGGCAGGTGTGGCATTGGGGGTGCTGTGAGGAATCATGGAGGTTGGGATCCTGGGCACCGGCACCACTCATCAGCTCTAGCAGTGGGATCACTGAGCGCCATGTTGTGAGGTCAGGCAGGTGCGGCATTGGGGGTGCTGTGAGGAATAATGGAGGTTGGGATCCTGGGCACCGGCACCACTCATCAGCTCTAGCAGGATCACTGAGCGCCATGTTGTGAGGTCAGGCAGGTGTGGCATTGGGGATGCTGTGAGGAATCATGGAGGTTGGGATCCTGGGCACCGGCACCACTCATCAGCTCCAGCAGGCGGATCACTGAGCGCCATGTTGTGAGGTCAGGCAGGTGCGGCATTGGGGGTGCTGTGAGGAATGATGGAGGTTGGGATCCTGGGCACCGGCGCCACTCATCAGCTCTAGCAGGCGGATCACTGAGCGCCATGTTGTGAGGTCAGGCAGGTGTGGCATTGGGGATGCTGTGAGGAATGATGGAGGTTGGGATCCTGGGCACCGGCACCACTCATCAGCTCCAGCAGGCGGATCACTGAGCGCCATGTTGTGAGGTCAGGCAGGTGCGGCATTGGGGGTGCTGTGAGGAATAATGGAGGTTGGGATCCTGGGCACCAGCGCCACTCATCAGATCTAGCAGGCGGATCACTGAGCACCATGTTGTGAGGTCAGGCAGGTGCGGCATTGGGGGTGCTGTGAGGAATAATGGAGGTTGGGATCCTGGGCACCGGCGCCACTCATCAGCTCTAGCAGGCGGATCACTGAGCGCCATGTTGTGAGGTCAGGCAGGTGCGGCATTGGGGGTGCTGTGAGGAATAATGGAGGTTGGGATCCTGGGCACCGGCACCACTCATCAGCTCTAGCAGGCGGATCACTGAGCACCATGTTGTGAGGTCAGGCAGGTGTGGCATTGGGGGTGCTGTGAGGAATAATGGAGGTTGGGATCCTGGGCACCGGCGCCACTCATCAGTTCTAGCAGGTGGATCACTGAGCGCCATGTTGTGAGGTCAGGCAGGTGCGGCATTGGGGGTGCTGTGAGGAATAATGGAGGTTGGGATCCTGGGCACCGGCGCCACTCATCAGTTCTAGCAGGCGGATCACTGAGCGCCATGTTGTGAGGTCAGGCAGGTGCGGCATTGGGGGTGCTGTGAGGAATAATGGAGGTTGGGATCCTGGGCACCGGCGCCACTCATCAGCTCTAGCAGGCGGATCACTGAGCGCCATGTTGTGAGGTCAGGCAGGTGCGGCATTGGGGGTACTGTGAGGAATAATATAGGTTGGGATCCTGGGCACCGGCGCCACTCATCAGCTCTAGCAGGCGGATCACTGAGCGCCATGTTGTGAGGTCAGGCAGGTGCGGCATTGGGGGTGCTGTGAGGAATAATGGAGGTTGGGATCCTGGGCACCGGCACCACTCATCAGTTCTAGCAGGCGGATCACTGAGCGCCATGTTGTGAGGTCAGGCAGGTGTGGCAATGGGGATGCTGTGAGGAATGATGGAGGTTGGGATCCTGGGCACCGGCACCACTCATCAGCTCTAGCAGGCGGATCACTGAGCGCCATGTTGTGAGGTCAGGCAGGTGCGGCATTGGGGGTGCTGTGAGGAATAATGGAGGTTGGGATCCTGGGCACCGGCACCACTCATCAGTTCTAGCAGGCGGATCACTGAGCGCCATGTTGTGAGGTCAGGCAGGTGTGGCAATGGGGATGCTGTGAGGAATGATGGAGGTTGGGATCCTGGGCACCGGCACCACTCATCAGCTCTAGCAGGCGGATCACTGAGCGCCATGTTGTGAGGTCAGGCAGGTGCGGCATTGGGGGTGCTGTGAGGAATGATGGAGGTTGGGATCCTGGGCACCGGCACCACTCATCAGCTCTAGCAGGCGGATCACTGAGCGCCATGTTGTGAGGTCAGGCAGGTGCGGCATTGGGGGTGCTGTGAGGAATGATGGAGGTTGGGATCCTGGGCACCGGCGCCACTCATCAGCTCTAGCAGGCGGATCACTGAGCGCCATGTTGTGAGGTCAGGCAGGTGCGGCATTGGGGGTGCTGTGAGGAATCATGGAGGTTGGGATCCTGGGCACCGGCGCCACTCATCAGCTCTAGCAGGCGGATCACTGAGCGCCATGTTGTGAGGTCAGGCAGGTGCGGCATTGGGGGTGCTGTGAGGAATGATGGAGGTTGGGTGTTGTGAATTCTGTTTGTGGGCTCCCCCGGTGGTGTTTTATGGTATTGCCACTTATTTGCCTTCTTCTATCCTTGATCACCTGTTGACACCCATTAGGGGAGTTTCCTATTTAAGGCTGCTTGGCTGCTGGTCCGATGCCGGCCAACAATGTATCAGTAGCATTCTGTTGCATTCTCCTGCCTCAAGTTCCAGTTCAGCTAAGTTGAATTTTGTTCCTAGTTAATGTTATTTTTTGTCCAGCTATCTGCAATGTGACTCTCTGCAGCTGGAAGCTCTCGTGGACTGAAATTGCCACTCCAGTGGCATGAGTTGTCACTGGAGTTTTAAAGTAATTTCAGGATGGTGTTTTTGAGTAGTGTTTTGAAGTTGACCGTGAAGTAACTCTTTCCTGTACTTCTGCTATCTAGTAAGCGGACCTCACTGTGCTAAATCTGCTGTTCATCCTACGTATGTCTTTTCCTCTTGACTCACCGTCAATATCTGTGGGGGGCCTGCTATCTCCTTTTGGGGTTCATCTCTGGAGGTAAGGCAGGCCTGTATATTCCTCTGATAGGGGTAGTTAGATCTCCGGCTGGCGCGTGGTGTCTAGGGCATCGTAGGAAACACTCCCCGGCTACTTCCAGTGTTGTGTCAGGTTCAGGTCACGGTCACTTTAGTTCCCATCACCCGAGAGCTAGTCCGTTTGTTATTTTTGATTTCCCTGCCATTGGGAAAATCATAACAGTTTGGCCGGCCCCATGTGTTAAAACTATGCACTAAAGCAGGAAAGGATATGAAAAGGTTTTTTTTTTTCCTTCTGTGTTTGGAAAGTGCACCTTAGTGCTTATTTGTACTCCTTGCTTAAACTGCTGTCTTCAGCCTTTTTTTTTTTTTCTCCTCTCCTCTTAATCTCTGAATGGCTTTGGTTACACCTGTTTGAATCATGGATCCACAGAGTTTGGTTGCAGGTCTGAATAACCTGGCTTCAAAGGTCCAGAACTTACAAGATTTTGTTATACGTGCTCCAATGTCTGAACCTAAGATTCCTATGCCTGAATTTTTTACCGGAGACAGATCCCGTTTTTTGAATTTCAGAGAGAATTGTAAATTGTTTCTGTCTCTGAAATCTCACTCTGCTGGTGATCCTGCGCAACAGGTTAAAATTGTTATTTCTCTATTGCGGGGTGACCCACAAAGTTGGGCATTTGCATTGTCGCCAGGGGATCCTGCGTTATTAAATGTAGATGCGTTTTTTCTGGCTTTGGGGTTGCTTTATGAAGAACCTAATTTAGAGATTTTGGCTGAGAAAGCCTTGATAGCTCTTTCTCAAGGGCAAGATGAAGCTGAGATATACTGCCAGAAATTTCGTAAATGGTCGGTGCTTACTAAATGGAATGAGTGCGCTCTAGCAGCTAATTTCAGAGAAGGTCTCTCTGATGCCGTGAAGGATGTCACGGTGGGGTTCCCTGTGCCTACAGGTCTGAATGATGCCATGAAATTGGCTATCCAGATTGATCGGCGTTTACGGGAGCGCAAATCTGTGCACCATATGGCGGTATCTTCTGAGCAAAAATCTGTGCACCATATGGCGGTATCTTTTGAGCAAAAACCTGTGCACCATATGGCGGTATCTTCTGAGCAAAAACCTGTGCACCATATGGCGGTATCTTCTGAGCAAAAACCTGTGCATCATTTGGCGGTGACCTCTGAAAAGGCACCAGAGCATATGCAATGCGATAGTGTATTGTCTAGAGGCGAACGACAGAATTACAGGCGCAAAAATGGGTTGTGCTTCTATTGTGGAGATCCAGCTCATGTTATATCAGCATGCTCTAAACGCATAAAGAAGGTTGATAAAAAGGTTGATAAATCTTTTTCTATGGGTACCTTGCAGTCTAAATTTCTTTTGTCCGTGACATTGATTTGTACTTTATCATCTGTTACTGTGGATGCTTATGTGGATTCTGGCGCCGCTCTGAGTCTCATGGATTGGTCCTTTGCCAAGCGTTGTGGGTTTGATTTAGAGCCTCTGGAGGTTTCTATTCCCTTAAAGGGTATTGATTCTACACCTTTGGCTAGCAATAAACCACAATATTGGACACAAGTGACTATGCATCTTTCCCCAGACCATCAGGAGATTATTCGTTTCCTTGTGTTATATAATCTACATGACGTATTAGTACTTGGATTACCATGGTTACAAATTCATAATCCAGTCTTGGACTGGAGATCAATGTCTGTGCTGAGCTGGGGATGTCGGGGGATTCATGGGGATGCACCTTTGGTTCCCATTTCTTCATCTACTCCCTCTGAGATCCCAGCATTTCTGTCAGATTTTTATGATGTCTTTCAGGAGCCTAAAACTGATTCTCTCCCCCCTCACAGAGAGTGTGACTGCGCTATTGAGTTGATTCCCGGTAGTAAATTTCCTAAGGGTCGCTTGTTTAATTTGTCTGTACCTGAACATACTGCTATGCGGGAGTATATCAGAGAATCTTTAGAAAAGGGTCATATTCGCCCCTCTTTGTCTCCATTGGGGGCAGGGTTTTTCTTTGTGGGTAAAAAGGATGGTTCATTGAGACCTTGTATCGACTATCGACTTCTGAATAAGATTACTGTTAAATACCAGTACCCGTTACCTTTACTGACTGATCTTTTTGCTCGCATAAAGGGGGCGAAGTGGTTCACTAAGATCGATCTACGTGGTGCGTATAATTTGGTGCGGATTAAGCAGGGGGATGAGTGGAAGACCGCATTTAATACGCCTGAAGGCCATTTTGAGTATTTGGTAATGCCTTTCGGTCTCGCGAATGCCCCTTCCGTTTTTCAGTCCTTTATGCACGATATTTTCCGTGAATATCTGGATAAATTTATGATTGTGTATTTGGATGATATTTTGATTTTTTCGGAGGACTGGGAATCTCATGTTCAACAGGTCAGGAGAGTTTTTCAGGTTTTACGAGCTAATTCTCTATTTGTGAAGGGCTCAAAGTGTATTTTTGGGGTTCAGAGAATTTCCTTTCTGGGATATATTTTTTCCCCTTTATCTATGGAGATGGACCCTGTTAAGGTTCAGGCTATTTGTGATTGGATACAACCTACTTCTCTAAAGAGTCTTCAGAAATTCTTGGGATTTGCTAATTTCTATCGCCGATTCATAGCGGGTTTTTCTGCCATTGCTAAACCTTTGACTGATTTGACTAAGAAGGGTGCTGATGTTGCTAATTGGTCCTCTGCGGCTGTGGAGGCCTTTCGGGAGCTTAAGCGCCGCTTTTCTTCTGCTCCTGTGTTGCGCCAGCCTGATGTTTCGCTCCCGTTCCAGGTTGAAGTAGATGCTTCCGAGATCGGAGCAGGTGCAGTTTTGTCGCAGAAAGGTCCTGACTGCTCAGTGATGAGACCATGTGCGTTTTTCTCTCGAAAGTTTTCGCCCGCTGAGCGAAATTATGATGTTGGAAATCGGGAGCTCTTGGCCATGAAGTGGGCATTTGAGGAGTGGCGTCATTGGCTTGAGGGTGCTAGACACCAGGTGGTGGTCTTGACTGACCACAAAAATCTAATTTATCTTGAGTCAGCCAGGCGTCTGAATCCTAGACAGGCGCGCTGGTCGTTGTTTTTCTCTCGATTTAACTTTGTGGTCTCATATCTGCCTGGGTCTAAGAATGTGAGGGCGGATGCCCTCTCTAGGAGTTTTGAGCCTGACTCGCCTGGTGATTCCGAACCTACTGGCATCCTGAAGGATGGGGTGATATTGTCAGCTGTCTCCCCAGACCTGCGGCGCTCTTTGCAGGAGTTTCAGGTGGATAGGCCTGATCGCTGTCCGCCTGGTAGACTGTTTGTCCCTGATGACTGGACCAGTAGAGTTATTTCGGAGGTTCACTCTTCCGCGTTGGCAGGTCATCCTGGAATTTTTGGCACCAGGGATCTGGTGTCTAGGTCCTTCTGGTGGCCTTCCTTGTCTCGAGATGTACGTATTTTTGTGCAGTCTTGTGATGTTTGTGCTCGGGCTAAGCCCTGCTGTTCCCAGGCCAGCGGGTTGTTGTTGCCCTTGCCTATTCCTAAGAGGCCTTGGACGCAGATCTCTATGGACTTTATTTCTGACCTTCCTGTTTCTCGTAGGATGTCCGTCATCTGGGTGGTGTGTGACCGTTTTTCCAAGATGGTTCACTTGGTACCTTTGCCCAAATTGCCCTCCTCCTCTGAGCTGGTCCCTCTATTTTTTCAGAATGTTGTGCGTTTGCATGGTATTCCTGAGAATATAGTGTCTGACAGGGGTACTCAGTTTGTGTCTAGATTTTGGCGGGCGTTCTGTGCCAGGATGGGCATCGACTTGTCTTTTTCGTCTGCATTCCATCCTCAGACTAATGGCCAGACTGAGCGTACTAATCAGACCTTGGAGACTTACTTGAGGTGTTTTGTGTCCGCTGATCAGGACGATTGGCTTGATTTTTTGCCATTGGCAGAGTTTGCCCTTAACAATCGGGCCAGTTCTGCCACTTTGGTTTCTCCATTTTTTTGTAATTCAGGGTTTCACCCTCGCTTTTCGTCCGGTCAATTGGAGTCTTCGGATTGTCCTGGAGTAGATGCTGTGGTTGATAGAATGCATCAGATTTGGGGACAGGTTGTGGACAATCTGAAGTTGTCCCAGGAGAAGACTCAACAGTTCACTAATCGTCATCGGCGTGTCGGTCCTCGTCTTTGTGTTGGGGACCTGGTTTGGTTGTCTTCTCGATTTGTTCCTATGAAGGTCTCGTCTCCTAAGTTTAAGCCTCGGTTTATCGGCCCTTATAGGATTCTGGAGGTTCTCAATCCTGTGTCCTTTCGTTTGGACCTCCCAGCATCTTTTACTATTCATAATGTTTTTCATCGGTCATTATTGCGGAGGTATGAGGTGCCGGTTGTTCCGTCTGCTGATCCTCCTGCTCCTGTGCTGGTTGAGGGTGAGTTGGAGTATGTGGTAGAAAAGATCTTGGACTCCCGTGTTTCCAGACGGAAATTTCAGTATCTGGTTAAGTGGAAAGGCTATGGTCAGGAGGATAATTCTTGGGTGACAGCATCTGATGTTCATGCTCCTGATTTGGTTCGTGCATTCCATAGTGCTCATCCAGATCGCCCTGGTGGTTCTGGTGAGGGTTCGGTGCCCCCTCCTTAAGGGGGGGGTACTGTTGTGAATTCTGTTTGTGGGCTCCCCCGGTGGTGTTTTATGGTATTGCCACTTATTTGCCTTCTTCTATCCTTGATCACCTGTTGACACCCATTAGGGGAGTTTCCTATTTAAGGCTGCTTGGCTGCTGGTCCGATGCCGGCCAACAATGTATCAGTAGCATTCTGTTGCATTCTCCTGCCTCAAGTTCCAGTTCAGCTAAGTTGAATTTTGTTCCTAGTTAATGTTATTTTTTGTCCAGCTATCTGCAATGTGACTCTCTGCAGCTGGAAGCTCTCGTGGACTGAAATTGCCACTCCAGTGGCATGAGTTGTCACTGGAGTTTTAAAGTAATTTCAGGATGGTGTTTTAGAGTAGTGTTTTGAAGTTGACCGTGAAGTAACTCTTTCCTGTACTTCTGCTATCTAGTAAGCGGACCTCACTGTGCTAAATCTGCTGTTCATCCTACATATGTCTTTTCCTCTTGACTCACCGTCAATATTTGTGGGGGCCTGCTATCTCCTTTTGGGGTTCATCTCTGGAGGTAAGGCAGGCCTGTATATTCCTCTGATAGGGGTAGTTAGATCTCCGGCTGGCGCGTGGTGTCTAGGGCATCGTAGGAAACACTCCCCGGCTACTTCCAGTGTTGTGTCAGGTTCAGGTCACGGTCACTTTAGTTTCCATCACCCGAGAGCTAGTCCGTTTGTTATTTTTGATTTCCCTGCCATTGGGAAAATCATAACAGTTGGGATCCTGGGCACCGGCACCACTCATCAGCTCTAGCAGGGGGATCACTGAGCGCCATGTTGTGAGGTCAGGCAGGTGCGGCATTGGGGGTGCTGTGAGGAATAATGGAGGTTGGGATCCTGGGCACCGGCGCCACTCATCAGCTCTAGCAGGGGGATCACTGAGCGCCATGTTGTGAGGTCAGGCAGGTGCGGCATTGGGGGTGCTGTGAGGAATGATGGAGGTTGGGATCCTGGGCACCGGCGCCACTCATCAGCTCTAGCAGGCGGATCACTGAGCGCCATGTTGTGAGGTCAGGCAGGTGCGGCATTGAGGGTGCTGTGAGGAATAATGGAGGTTGGGATCCTGGGCACCGGCACCACTCATCAGCTCTAGCAGGCGGATCACTGAGCGCCATGTTGTGAGGTCAGGCAGGTGCGGCATTGGGGGTGCTGTGAGGAATGATGGCGGTTGGGTGTTGTGAATTAGACTTTTTTGGCTCCCTCTTGTGGTCACTAGTGATATGACTCTGGGATTGTCTTTCCTCAGTTTGGCACCCACCTGGGTCGTTAGTCCAGGGGTGTTGCTATATAAACTTCCTGGTTTCTCAGTCCAGTGCCTGGCATCGTTGTAATCAGTTCCTTTCTGTTTGCTCCTGTCTGCTGGTCTTGGATCTTGCAAAATTAAGCTAAGTCCTGCTTCCTTGTTTTTTGGTTATTTGCTTTGCTCTTATTTTTTGTTCAGCTTGTACTAAATGTGATTCCTGATTTTGTTGGAAGCTCTAGAGGGCTGGTGTTCTCCCCCCGGGCCGTTAGACGGTTCGGGGGTTCTTGAATATCCAGCGTGGAAATTTTGATAGGGTTTTTGCTGACCATATAAGTCATCTTACTATATTCTGCTATTAGTCAGTGGGCCTCTCTTTGCTAAATATCTAGTTCATTCTTACGTTTGTCTTTTCCTCTTACCTCACCGTTATTATTTGTTGGGGGCTTGTATCCAACTTTTGGGGTCTTTTCTCTGGAGGCAAGAAAGGTCTATCTTTTCCCTTCTAGGGTTAGTTAGTTCTCCGGCTGGCGCGAGACGTCTAGAACCAACGTAGGCACGTTCCCCTGCTGCTGCTATTTGTGGTGCTAGGATTAGATATATGCAGGGCCGGCGTTAGCACCCGGCGTACCTGGGCAAGTGCCGGGGCCCTGGGGAGACGGGGGGGGGGGCCCACTCACGCTGTCTGGGATACAGCGCACACACACTGGTGTAAGGGACCCAGGAGCTGGAGGGGCCCGCGGTCAGAATTTTTACAAACCAGAGCGGTGTGTGTGCGGAGGAAGCAGGAGTCAGCATTGTGACAGACAGCTGGGAGAGGCAGCCAGTGCTGAGCAACAGGAGGGCGGGACTTTCCAGCATCCAATCCCGGCTGAGCGGGCTTAGTGCAGTTACAGTATTCTCCGTCACACAGGACAGTCAGGATTGAGTCACGGAGCAGCCCCCTCCCCCGGTGAGTGTTGTCTCAGCCTGTGTTGTTTACGTTTATGGACGGTGTCCTGACTCTAGTCCCTGCAGCCGACCATCCTCAGTGAGTTGGCTACTGTGCTCATTGACAGCGTTAATCAGCACAGCAGCTGCCACAGTATGTCCTGAGTCTGACCCGTCTATCATGCACCTTCACCTCCTGCAGAGAAGCATAACCTCCCCCTGACAGGACACAGCAACCCCCTCTCAAAATTCCCTGCACTTCTCCAAACTTCAGTCTTCAGAATGGAGCTGTGGTGTCCTGTCAGGGGGCAGCTGTGAGGCACAGAAGCCTTATCCTTCTCTGTTCTCTGGAGGGGGCTCGTCAGGATTTATAGCCACCGAACAGGCTCCTCTTCTAGAGATGTTATGTAACATGACCACACACTGTATAAATATATATATATATATATATATATAGATAGACATAGAGAGAGAGAGAGAGAGATAGATAGATAGAGATAGATAGATAGATAGATAGATAGATAGATAGATAGATAGATAGATAGATAGATAGATAGATAGATAGATAGATAGATAGATACAAACACAGTATATGGTAAAAGTATGCCACAAATTCCACAGTACTATAGAAAAGTAATTGAGGCCGGACTTAGCATGAGAGGCTAATGAGAGAAGATCTGCAGGGGGAATAAAGGGTCTTAGTCCTCGCTCACACGAGCGTATAACACAGCTGAGGACGTGTGGAAAAATCGTCTGTGGAAAAATCTGCAGCACGCTTCGAGTGGCTCTGGAATTCGGATTACACGGACCCATTGAAATCTATGGATGCATGTGAAACTTCAGGCTGCACTCAGCTGTCATCTGAGTGCAGTCTGACATCCACGGCCTCAGACAGTAGAGAAGATGTAGAAATTAAGTGTCCTTGTCTTCTCAATATGCTCCGATTATCTCATGCAAGAGAATCAGATGACACTCGGATGAGAGTTTGATCCGAGTGTCAGTGGCATAATTGAGCCGATTCTCTCACATGAGAGAATCATCACTCGTGGGACCCCGGCCTTACACTTTTTTCAGCTGGACAATTATTTTATATATTTTAATTATTCCTAATATTCCCGAAAACTTTATAATATAAGTATCCTTCTTCCCAAACCCACTGACCTAAGCAGGGCCGCCATCAGGGCATTACTGCCCTTACTGGATGGGGCCCGATGAGCAGATGGGCCCCCTCTCCTCTGCTCAGCGGGCCCCAGCTAAGGCTGTGTGCACACTTTGCGGACTCTGCTGAGGATTTTTCCGCAGGCAGATTTGCTAAATCCACAGTGCAAAACCGCTGCGGTTTTTCACTGCGGATTTATCGCGGTTTTTAGTGCGGTTTCCTCTGCGGGTTTTCACCTGCAGTTTCCTATTGGAGCAGGTGGAAACCCGCAGCGGAATCCGCACAAAGAAGTGAAATGCTGCGGAATGTAATCCGCTGCGTTTCCGCGTGTTTTTTTCCGCAGCATGTGCACAGCGGTTTTCATTTCCCATAGGTTTACATTGCACTGTAAACTCATGGGAAACCGGTGCGGATCCGCAGTGGAATCCGCAAAGTGTGCACATAGCCTAAAGGCTTCTGCCACCTCAGCATCTGATCGGGTGTCCTCAGACGCACAGGCAGTTAACATTTGTTCCTGTGTGGGAGATTGCTACTGCACGGCAACAGTTAACATCTGCCAGCCAATCACAGGCCAGCAGCTGACATCAGGAGGCCCTTAGCCGGCATATGACATCACTGTCATATGCCGGAGCGAAGGTCCGGGCCTCAGATGCATCGAATGGAGGACACTTGGATTTTTTTTGTAAAGCCGCGCTATGGGGCATATTATACACTATGGGGGTGCATTATACCGCTATGGGGCTGAATTATACTACTATATATAGTAGTGTATATACTTGCAAGAACCTCGCATCACTTCACCCTGCACAGCCGCCCGTTCTTTGGACAGGAGTGTGCAGCTGCATAGAAAAACGGACGATTTGGGTGAGGCAATGCAAGGCTCGCGCATCGCTCTCGCATAATTGGCATATAAGGGGATGACTTATATAAAGCCCCTCTGCTGTGTGGTATTGTAGAATTTACAATAGCTATCACTCATGTAAGAAGTGAAATCTGGCATTGTACTATACCTATATTTCTCTGCTGTATCTGTGCATCATGAATCGTGGTATGTGTTAAAGGGGGGGCCCACTGAGACTCTTTCGCCCGGGGCCCTCAAAAACCTGGAGCCGGCCCTGGATATATGGTCAGCCCAGTTACCACTGCCCTATGAGCTGTTTTTTTTGTGTTTGCAGACTTGGTATGTACTTTTGAGACCCTCTGCCATTGGGGTCATAACAGTACTTGGTGATGCCTTTTGGGCTCTCTAATGCTCCTTCAGTGTTTCAGTCCTTTATGCATGATATTTTCCGGAAGTATCTGGATAAATTTATGATCGTTTATCTGGATGATATTCTGTTTTTTTCTGATGATTGGGACTCGCATGTAGAGCAGGTCAGGATGGTGTTTCAGGTTTTGCGTGAGAATGCTTTATTTGTTAAGGGCTCAAAGTGTCTCTTTGGAGTGCAGAAGGTTCCCTTTTTGGGGTTCATTTTTTCCCCTTCTGCGGTGGAGATGGACCCAGTCAAGGTCCGAGCTATTCATGATTGGACTCAACCCACGTCAGTTAAGAGTCTTCAGAAGTTCTTGGGTTTTGCTAACTTCTACCGTCGTTTTATCGCTAATTTTTCTAGCGTTGTTAAACCTTTGACGGATATGACCAAGAAAGGTTCTGATGTTGCTAACTGGGCTCCTGCAGCCGTGGAGGCTTTCCAGGAGTTGAAGCGCCGGTTTACTTTGGCGCCTGTTTTGTGCCAGCCTGACGTCTCACTTCCCTTTCAGGTTGAGGTGGATGCTTCGGAGATTGGGGCAGGGGCCGTTTTGTCGCAGAGAGGCTCTGGTTGCTCTGTGATGAGACCTTGTGCCTTTTTCTCGAGGAAGTTTTCGCCTGCCGAGCGGAATTATGATGTTGGCAATCGGGAGTTGTTGGCCATGAAGTGGGCATTTGAGGAGTGGCGTCATTGGCTCGAGGGTGCTAAGCATCGTGTGGTGGTCTTGACTGATCACAAAAATCTGATGTATCTCGAGTCTGCTAAACGCCTGAATCCTAGACAGGCCCGCTGGTCATTGTTTTTCTCCCGTTTTGACTTTGTGGTCTCGTATTTACCAGGTTCAAAGAATGTGAAGGCTGATGCTCTTTCAAGGAGCTTTGTGCCTGACTCTCCTGGAGTCGCAGAACCAGTTGGTATTCTCAAAGAGGGAGTTATCCTGTCAGCCATTTCTCCGGATTTGCGACGTGTGTTGCAGAGATTTCAGGCTGGTAGACCTGACTCTTGTCCACCTGACAGACTGTTTGTTCCTGATAAGTGGACCAGCAGAGTCATTTCCGAGGTTTATTCCTCGGTGTTGGCAGAGCATCCGGGAATTTTTGGCACCAGAGATCTGGTGGCTAGGTCCTTTTGGTGGCCTTCCTTGTCACGGGATGTGCGGTCATTTGTGCAGTCCTGTGGGACTTGTGCTCAAGCTAAGCCTTGCTGTTCTCGTGCCAGCGGGTTGCTCTTGCCCTTGCCTGTCCCGAAGAGGCCTTGGACACACATTTCCATGGATTTCATTTCAGATCTTCTGGTGTCTCAGGGCATGTCTGTCATCTGGGTGGTATGTGATCGCTTTTCCAAGATGGTCCATTTGGTATCTTTGCCTAAGCTGCCTTCCTCTTCCAATCTGGTTCCTTTGTTCTTTCAGAATGTGGTTCGTTTACACGGCATTCCTGAGAATATTGTGTCTGACAGAGGATCCCAGTTTGTTTCCAGGTTCTGGCGATCCTTTTGTGCTAAGATGGGCATTGATTTGTCATTTTCGTCTGCCTTTCATCCTCAGACTAATGGACAAACGGAGCGAACTAATCAGACTCTGGAGGCTTATTTGAGGTGTTTTGTTTCTGCAGATCAGGATGATTGGGTGACCTTCTTGCCGTTGGCTGAGTTTGCCCTTAATAATCGGGCTAGTTCCGCTACTTTGGTTTCGCCATTTTTTTGCAACTCTGGTTTCCAGCCTTCTGACTGTCCTGGGGTAGATTCCGTGGTGGATAGGTTGCAGCGGATCTGGAATCATGTGGTGGACAACTTGAAGTTGTCACAGGAGAAGGCTCAGCGTTTTGCCAACCGCCGCCGCGGTGTGGGTCCCCGACTTCGTGTTGGGGATTTGGTATGGCTGTCTTCTCGATTTGTTCCTATGAAGGTCTCCTCTCCTAAATTTAAGCCTCGCTTCATCGGTCCTTACAAGATATTGGAAATCCTTAATCCTGTGTCCTTTCGCTTGGATCTTCCGGTGTCGTTTGCCATTCACAACGTGTTCCATAGGTCTTTGTTGCGGCGGTACGTTGTACCTGTGGTTCCTTCTGTTGAGCCTCCTGCTCCGGTGTTGGTTGAGGGCGAGTTGGAGTACGTGGTGGAGAAGATCTTGGATTCTCGTCTCTCCAGGCGGAGGCTTCAGTATCTGGTCAAGTGGAAGGGCTATGGTCAGGAGGATAATTCCTGGGTGGTTGCCTCGGATGTGCATGCGGCCGATTTAGTTCGTGCCTTTCACGCTGCTCATCCTGATCGCCCTGGTGGTCTTGGTGAGGGTTCGGTGACCCCTCCTTAAAGGGGGGGTACTGTTGTGAATTAGACTTTTTTGGCTCCCTCTTGTGGTCACTAGTGATATGACTCTGGGATTGTCTTTCCCTAGTTTGGCACCCACCTGGGTCGTTAGTCCAGGGGTGTTGCTATATAAACTTCCTGGTTTCTCAGTCCAGTGCCTGGCATCGTTGTAATCAGTTCCTTTCTGTTTGCTCCTGTCTGCTGGTCTTGGATCTTGCAAAATTAAGCTAAGTCCTACTTCCTTGTTTTTTGGTTATTTGCTTTGCTCTTATTTTTTGTCCAGCTTGTTCTAAATGTGATTCCTGATTTTGCTGGAATCTCTAGAGGGCTGGTGTTCTCCCCCCGGGCCGTTAGACGGTTCGGGGGTTCTTGAATATCCAGCGTGGAAATTTTGATAGGGTTTTTGCTGACCATATAAGTCATCTTACTATATTCTGCTATTAGTCAGTGGGCCTCTCTTTGCTAAATATCTAGTTCATTCTTACGTTTGTCTTTTCTCCTTACCTCACCGTTATTATTTGTTGGGGGCTTGTATCCAACTTTTGGGGTCTTTTCTCTGGAGGCAAGAAAGGTCTATCTTTTCCCTTCTAGGGTTAGTTAGTTCTCCGGCTGGCGCGAGACGTCTAGAACCAACGTAGGCACGTTCCCCGGCTGCTGCTATTTGTAGTGCTAGGATTAGATATATGGTCAGCCCAGTTACCACTGCCCTATGAGCTGTTTTTTTTGTGTTTGCAGACTTGGTATGTACTTTTGAGACCCTCTGCCATTGGGGTCATAACAGTTGGGATCCTGGGCACCGGTGCCACTCATCAGCTCTAGCAGGCGGATCACTGAGCGCCATGTTGTGAGGTCAGGCAGGTGCGGCATTGGGGGTGCTGTGAGGAATGATGGAGGTTGGGATCCTGGGCACCGGTGCCACTCATCAGCTCTAGCAGGCGGATCACTGAGCGCCATGTTGTGAGGTCAGGCAGGTGCGGCATTGGGGGTGCTGTGAGGAATGATGGAGGTTGGGACTCTGGGGACCGGCAGCGGCGCCACTCATCAGTTCTAGCAGGCGGACTCTGCTCTCCAGGTGCCAGCATCTGCATGTGATTACAGGGTAACGTTCGTGGAGTTTCCATCAGGGGGCGCTCTTGTCCTGAGCTCTTTTCTTTGTTGAACATATAAAATGTTCCTGTTTGATCACTTGGTGTCCAGGGTCCAGGAGGAACCGAGGGTCTCACAAGTGAATGTCGGAGGGGGGCACTGTCGTCTCATCTTAGATCCAGGAGACTGAACTATTGTGTCCCTAAAATCTGACCCCATGCCTGACTGAGGAGTACATCTGAAGGTTTGTGTCCTCTAACACAAAAAAGGCCCCTATCCTGAAATTGCTCGCACCTCGCTGTCCTCCACCGCGCTCCACACCATGGTCTGTACTCTGTTGTGATATGATGACATTGTCCTTAGGCCAAAATATTCCTCATGGTGGCTGATCTGTAACCCACAACAGGAGGCCAAAGGTTATAGACCGGGAGGGGCCAAAGGTTATACACCGGGGGGGGGTTAGGGGCCAAAAGTTATACACCGGGGAGGATGAGGGGCCGAAGGTTATACACGGGGGGGGGGGGGGGGGGAGAGGCCGGAAGTTATACACCGGGGAGGATGAGGGGCTGAAGGTTATACACTGGGGGGGTGAGGGGCAGAAAGTTATACAAGGGGGGGTGAGGAGCCAAAGGCTATACCCCAGGGGGGGTGAGGGGATGAAGGTTATACACCGTGAGGGGCCTGAGATTATACACCAGGGGGTGACACCCATAAGGTGCTGGATGTTATTTGTAAGCAGGTGACTGGATGCAGCCCAATGGCAAATACAAGGGGGGTGATTGGAACAAAGAGTAAGTGTTGAATAACAGGGCATTTGCACATTTGGGCGGCACGGTGGCGCAGTGGTTAGCACAGCAGCCTTGCAGCGCTGGAGTCCTGGGTTCAAACCCCACCAAGGACAACATCTGCAAAGAGTTTGCGTGGGTTTCCTCCGGTTTCCTCCCATATTCCAAAGACATACTGATAGGGAATTTAGATTGCAAGCCCCATCGGGGACAGCGATGATAATGTGTGCAAACTGTAAAGTGCTGCGGAATAGGTTAGCGCTATATAAAAATAAAGATTATTATTATTTGCAGGGTACAGTATTCAATATAGTCTTATATAGTCTGGTCTCTGGATCTTGACTAGCACAGGGCTGTGCCTCAGATATTGACCAGCATGGTCTGGTCCACTGATCTTGCGTGACGCAGCCTGTATCTCACTCACTGGCGCACAGCAGACCATTGGTCTGTTCTCTCAAGTGCATCCCAATATCACGACTGCGATGTTCCCCAAGCACACGTCCCTCTGCCCTCTCTCGTTGGCGCCAAGTATTGGGAAACTGCTTCATGAATGTCACCTGACCTGGTGCTACACCGAGACTCGTCCTTATTGAAACACTCCCCCCTCTTATTGGTTCCGCAGGGTCCTGTTGGATGGTATGTGGTAGTCTCTGGTCACCAATGCTGCACAGTTCTGAGGATTTTCATCTTTCAAGTGACACCCTCTTGCATTCTTCCTCTTTTAATTTGCCAGTCCTTGTGCGATGAGAACCCCTGGGTGATTGCACCTTATTCAGGGGTAGCCTTATTTCTGCCAGAAATTGAGAACATTCACGGGTCTTATGCTTAAATTTGTTCCCAGACTAACTCATCCTATCCATATTGGTCAGGAGGGAAGCCAGCATTAGCAAGTTCAGTCTTTCTTGCAAAGATGTCTCAAAAACTCCTGGGGCTTCGGGCACTCTACTGAGACGATTGTCTTCCGAACCATTTTCCAACCCTATTGGAGCTGGTATTGCCATCCCCAGTGGTTCCATGGGTACGGTAAACCACTGTTCATCGCTGACAGCCTTTTCCTTGGTAGACTCCCACGGTTCTTCTGCAGATCTCATCGCCGATCGATTCGGCCTCAGAGAGGCAGGGACTGAGCATGTTCATATGCAACACACTGCTCGAGCCCCTTTGTCCCCCTTGGGCCAGACTGCATGGACTTGGCTATTGGGATGGACTCTCCTTGTAAATCGGTAAGGTACTGCTTCCCAGCGATAGTCAAGTTTATTTTTGGGCCCTTTTGCCCCCACCAGTACATGGTCTCCCGGCTGAAGCGGGTTCTTCTTGGGCTTGGGACCCACACGGATGATCTAGTTCTTGAAACTTCTGCTCCACCAATCATCTCATTGTCTGAAGTTAGTGCCTATGCTCTCCGATGCAAGTTCGGGCTGTTCCCTGGATAGTCATCCTCAGGTTCCAGTTCCAACTCTGTGATTTCGCGACTACTTTGAGTGAACAGCAGCCATATGGTGTGTACCTGGTAGTTGCATAGACTCAATTATTGTACACCCACACCAGTTCAGAGATGAATTCGGGCTGTGAAGGGACAAATTAAGAAAGATTCTCCATTTTGTGCTTTTCGACTCCATTTTGCTGTTCTAAGATAAATTTTGTTAGTAGGCTAAAGTTTATAGCTGTTATGAGACCTTGATTGTTGCAATCTAAACAGAACATGAGACTGAGGGTGTATTGTTCTACGAGAGTTTGACGCACAGATTGTTCCTGCATTCTTATAGGTTAAGAACTGTGAGCGTGTTCTTATGCTGATTGGTTGAAGTATAATTTCTATGACTATGAAAAGTCATACGCAATAAACGGGGGTCAGAGAGATCTGCTCGATCCCCCCCCAAACAGAGACACACGTCTCCATCTGGTCATTTTCAGTTGCCGGCAACACCTTGTAGATTAATTTGGAAATCACTGAGTTAACTGTGAAGGATCACTTTAGATCTTCCCTCAACAGGGCCACGTCATCTTTCTGGCTTCTTTTAAGTTCTGTAAAATCTGCAGTAAAGTTCTATTGAAGCGCTCACAGGCTTCATTCCCCCGCAGTTGATATAGTGTGGTCCAAGACTTATCAATATCATAGAGGCGCTGAAACTCTTCCATCACCTTTCCTAGGAAGCAGGCCCCTTGATCCAAATGTATTCTCTTCGGGCATCCATATACACTGCTCAAAAAAATAAAGGGAACACTTAACAACAGAATATAACTCCAAGTAAATCAAACTTCTGTGAAATCAAACTGTCCACTTAGGAACCAACACTGACTGACAATCAATTTCACATGTTGTTGTGCAAATGGAATAGACAACAGATGGAAATTATTGGCAATTATCAAGACACCCTCAATAAAGGAGCGGTTCTGCAGGTGGGGACCACAGACCACATCTCAGTGCCAATGCTTTCTGGCTGATGTTTTGGTCACTTTTGAATGTTGGTTGTGCTTTCACACTCGTGATAGCATGAGACGGACTCTACAGCCCACACAAGTGGCTCAGGTAGTGCAGCTCATCCAGGATGGCACATCAATGCAAGCTGTGGCAAGGTTTGCTGTGTCTGTCAGCGTATTGTCCAAAGGCTGGAGGCGCTACCAGGAGACAGGCCAGTACAGCAGGAGACGTGGAGGGGGCCATAGGAGGGCAACAACCCAGCAGCAGGACCACTACCTCCACCTATGTGCAAGGAGGAACAGGAGGAGCACTGCCAGAGCCCTGCAAAATGACCTCCAGCAGGCCACAAATGTGCATTTGTCTGTACAAACGGTTAGAAACCGACTCCATGAGGATGGTCTGAGCGCCCGACGTCCACAGATGGGGGTTGTGCTCACAGCTCTACACCATGCAGGACGCTTGGCATTTGCCACAGAACACCAGGATTGGCAGATTCTCCACTGGCGCCCTGTGCTCTTCACAGATGAAAGCAGGTTCACACTGAGCACATGTGACAGACGTGACAGAGTCTGGAGACGCCGTGGAAAGCGATCTGCTGCCTGCAACATCCTTCAGCATGACCGGTTTGGCAGTGGGTCAGTAATGGTGTGGGGTAGCATTTCTTTGGAGAGCCACACAGCCCTCCATGTGCTCGCCAGAGGTAGCCTGACTGCCATTAGGTACCGAGATGAGATCCTCAGACCCCTTGTGAGACCATATGCTGGTGCGGTTGGCCCTGGGTTCCTCCTAATGCAGGACAATGCCAGACCTCATGTGGCTGGAGTGTGTCAGCAGTTCCTGCAAGATGAAGGCATTGAAGCTATGGACTGGCCCGGCCATTCCCCAGACCTGAATCCGAATGAACACATCTGGGACATCATGTCTCGCTCCATCCACCGTCACGTTGCACTACAGACTGTCCAGGAGTTGGCGGATGCCTTAGTCCAGGTCTGGGAGGAGATCCCTCAGGAGACCATCCGCCTCCTCATCAGGAGCATGCCCAGGCGTTGTAGGGAGGTCATACAGGCACGTGGAGGCCACACACACTACTGAGCATCATTTCCTTGTCTTGACACATTTCCACTGAAGTTGGATCAGCCTGTAACTTCATTTTCCACTTTTATTTTGAGCATCATTCCAACTCCAGACCTCCGTGGGATGTTTGTTGTGATTTATGTTGATAATTTTTTGGTTTTATTGTTCTCAACACATTCCACTATGTAATGAATAAAGATTTACAACTGGAATATTTCATTCAGTGATATCTAGGATGTGGGATTATAGTGTTCCCTTTTTTTTTAGCAGTGTAGTATACATCAATGAAGTCGTGATATAGGGCTCTGGCTACCGCCTCAGCCATCTGGTCCCTGGTTGGAGTCATCACTGCGAATTTAATGATCGGTTTTCACCAAACAATATTCATAGCCATTATGAGACGTTTCGATCAGGTAGTCAACCACTAATACTTCTAGGGATGCGTAGGGCTGTATAACTTAGATAGACGCTCTCTGCTCCAGGGGTTTGGTCGGCTCACACTCCTGACATTTTCAACAGGTCTCTTCTACCGTTTAACGTAGTTGAGGTAAATGCACAAGCGGTTGCAGTCATCTGAAAGTCTTCTCAGTACTGAAATGGGCGCATTTCTCGTGGGCTTCCTTAGCCAGACTTGCTGTCATCCCCTCTATAACCACTACTTCCCAGGTGACATCAAACTCTTGGGGTTGTTGGATTCTTCGGTGTAACAAGCCATTTTTCATGAAATGTCTTTCCCACTGTGCCAAGATCTGTATGGTGCTTACGGATAAAACCATTCTGGACATCAGTACCAAGTGACAGAGTTACAAGCAAAGGAAAAACAGGTGCAACAAGAGTACACCGTCATAGACAAGAGCACATTATTTCAATCCATATCAAAATAAAAAGTGACAGTGCAGCAATGGATCCACAGAACCGGTATAGTTACATCAGCGTGGACATAGTGTATCCTCAAGTGAGGTGAATGTAAAAAAAGCTAACTAGATCGACCACAACCAGTCACATATCATTAATCCTCACCCATCACTGTTCAGGGTGCCGCACACGCAGCCCCGACGCACGTTTCACATGAGCTTCTTCCGGGGGCTGCTGCTACATGATCTTGTCTAATTTTTCCCCATAAATACTAACCCTGAACAGTGATGGGTAAGAGGAATAATGACATGTGACTGGCTGTGGTCTATCTAGTTAGCTTTTTTACTCGCTTGATGTGACTACACCGGTTCTGTGGATCCATTACTGCACTGTCACTTTATTTTGATATGGATTGGAATAATGTGCTCTTGCCTATCATGCTATATTAACCCCTTAATGACAGCCAATACGTCTTTTAACTGACCTGAGATATAAGGGAATAGCCTCCCCATACAGGTAACGATCCCGCAGCTGGCGGCTGTCCACTATAGCTGACAACTTGGTGTATCAGCCACGATCAGTGTTTGCACCATACAAATCTGTTTAACCCCTTAGATGCTGCTGTCAATAGTGACTACATAATTATAAATGGTTAACAGAGTGTGGGGGCTTCCTCTTTATCCCAATTGGGGCCCTCAGATCATGATTTTGTGGCCCTGATGTTTGCCATGGCAATTCATGACCAAATAGTGGCCTTAGAGTCTGACGGCTGTTGTAACCTGTTCATAAGTTAGAGACATTTAGGTGGTAAAAATACACATTTTCATTTCTGTCATACCACTTTGCATTAATTCCTGTAAAGCACCTGAAGGGTTAATAAACTACCTGACAGCAGTTATCAATGTATCAGGGGGTGCTGTTTTTAAAATGGTATCACGTTTGGGGGTTTCCCAATATATGGGACCCCTAAAGTCACTTCAAACATGGATAAGTCCCTAATAAAATAAATTTTGTAAATATCCTTGAAAAAATGAAAAATTACTGCTACACTTTTAAACCTCCTAAAATGCTAACAAAATAAAATAACATTTTACAGATGGCGCTGATGTAAAGCAGACTTGAGGGAAATGTTATTTATTAATGGTTTGCTGTGGTATGACCATCTGGATTAAAGGGATAATCATTCAAATTTAGAAAATTGCTAATTTTTTTGCATTTTTCTCAAATTTTTGATATTTTTTATACATAAACACAAAACATATTGACCTGACTTCACCATTATCATAAAGTATAATGTGTCACGAAAGAACAATCTCAAAATCACTGGCATGTGTTGAAGCGTTGCAGAGTTATTACCACATAAAGTGACACTGGTCAGATTTCAAAAATTTGGCTCCGTCACTAAGGGGTTAATGGTGTTGCACTTTTGTTGCACCTGTTTTTCCCTTGTTTGTAACTCTGTCACTTGGTACTGATGATATTACTATATAAGCGCCTTTTATGTTTTAACTTTAATAAAAATATCGACCGATAAGGGATCTGGTACCTGTACTTGGACATCCTCATGGCCCACCTCTGTTACAACGCGCCCAGCTTTGCTTTCTCCAGGTGAATTAGGTGGTTGTTGTCAGTGCGTACATGTACTTCCGATCTCGATAGGGACTCCGCAAACTTCTCAGTCATAGCTCACACCAGCACCAGCAACGCCAGCTTAAATAAAGTAAGTTATCGGGGTTCTTCTCAGAGTCCTTCAGTGATCGACTGGCATATGCCATCCCCCTCTCGCTTCCTTAGTGCACCTAAGCCAGCACCACCATTAGTCCGTATAGGCTTCCATTGGTGCACAGAACAAAAGTCTGTGAGAAATCAGCATTTGCCAAGATGCGGGCATCAGTCAGCGCCAACTTCAGGGCCCGAAGAGCCTCCTCTTGTCTGGGGCACCACTGGATTGATTGCCGCCTTATTCCTCCTGCTGTCCCTCTTAATAGCTCATTCAATGGTGCTGCAGTTCTTGATAAACCTCAGGTAGTATCCAGCTAGCCCTATACATAAAGAGGTCAGAGAGCACCACTGCAAATAGATTCGGGACCACCTATGGCAACCAAGGGAAATCTACAAAGAACAAGTAGAGCATGCTACATAAAAAGGTCACCAGAATGAAATAAACAACAGTTAAAAAGTCAAATTATTATTATTATTTATTGTTATAGCGCCATTTATTCCATGGCGCTTTACATGTGAGGAGGGGTGTACATAATAAAAACAAGTACAATAATCTTAAACAATACAAGTCATAACTGATACAGGAGGAGGGAGGACCCTGCCCGTGAAGGCTCACAATCTACAAGGGATGGGTGAGGATACAGTAGGTGAGGATAGAGCTGGTCATGCAGTGGTTTGGTTGTTCGGTGGTTACTGCAGGTTGTAGGCTTGACGGAAGAGGTGGGTCTTCAGGTTCTTTTTGAAGATTTCGATGGTAGGCGAGAGTCTGATGTGTTGTGGTAGAGGGTTCCAGAGTAGGGGTGATACGCGGGAGAAGTCTTGTATACGATTGTGGGAAGAGGAGATAAGAGGGGAGTAGAGAAGGAGATCTTGTGAGGATCGGAGGTTGCGTGTAGGTAAGTACCCGGAGACGAGGTCACAGATGTGTGGAGGAGACAGGTTGTGGATGGCTTTGTATGCCATGGTTAGGGTTTTGTAGCGGAGTCTCTGGGCAATGGGGAGCCAGTGAAGGGATTGACAGGAGGTTGCAGTAGTCAAGGCGAGAGATGATGAGGGCATGGACTAGGGTTTTTGCAGATTCTTGGTTGAGGAATGTACGGATTCGTGAAATATTTTTGAGTTGAAGTCGGCAGGAAGTGGAAAGGGCTTGGATATGTGGTTTGAAGGCGAGATCAGCGTCAAGGATTACCCCGAGACATCGAGCTTGTGGGACTGGGGAGAGTGGGCAGCCATTTACTGTAATGGATAGGTTCGTTGGGGGGGGGGGGGGTCGCGTGAGATGGGGGAAAGATGATGAATTCTGTTTTGTATATGTTAAGTTTCAGAAATCTAGCGGAAAAGAAGGATGAAATAGTGGACAGACATTGAGGGATTCTGGTTAGTAGGGAGGTGATATCTGGTCCAGAGATGTAGATCTGTGTGTCATCAGCATAGAGGTGATACTGAAAACCGTGAGATTCTATGAGCTGTCCCAGGACAAAGGTGTAAATGGAGAGCAGGGGCCCAAGGACTGAACCTTGTGGGACTCCGACAGATAGGGGGCGAGTGTTGTGAATTCCGTTCTCGGGCTCCCTCCTGTGGTCATGAGTGGTACTGTGTGAGTTTGTTCTTGGGCTCCCTCTGGTGGCCTTTAGCGATATGGCTGGTCTTGGCTGGGCTCAGCTGTTTCATCTCCTGCTAGGCTGGGCCTATTTAACTCACCTGGACCTTTATTTGTCGCCTGCTGTCGGTGTATTCAGTCCTGATCCTGTGCTCTCCTGAATATTCCTTGTGACCAGTCTCCTGCTATGAGAAGCTAAGTTTGCTTGTTCAGTTTCTAATTATTTCCTTGAAAACGTTTCTCATTATATAATGAGTCCAGCCCAGCTTGCTTTTATGTGATTTTTTGCTTGCTGGTTAGTTCTGGGGTGCAGAGTGCGCCTCTCACATCGTGAGTCGGTGTGGGGGTTCTTGTATTCTCTGCGTGGTTTACTTTTGATAGTTTTTGTACTGACCGCACAGACACCTATCTATTTTCTGCCTATCTAGTATTAGCGGGCCTCATTTGCTAAATCTGTTTCATCTCTACGTTTGTGTTTTCCCCTTGACTCACCGTTATTTTTTGTGGGGGGCTATCTAAACTTTGGGGTACATTTCTCTGAGGCAAGTGAGGTCTTTGCTTTCTCTCTAGGGGTAGTCAGTTTCTCAGGCTGTGACGAGGCGTCTAGGTTTTCAGGTAACGCTCCACAGCTGCCTTTAGTGTGTTTGGATAGGATCAGGATTGCGGTCAGTATAGCTTCCACATCCCCAGAACTTGTCCTATATACACTATGTTCCAAATTATTATGCAAATGACATTTTTCTCGGATTTTCCTAAATGGTCAGTGCAAATGACAGTCAGTCTAATAAAAGTCATCACCCGTTAGAGCATACATCAAATTTTATTGAAGAAACCTCCCAATGATAACAGTATAATCTCCAAAATGAATAAAAACTCAAAATGCACTGTTCCAAATTATTACGCACAGTAGTATTTCTAAACATTTGATATGTTTTAAAGAACTGAAAATGCTCATTTGTGGAATTTGCAGCATTAGGAGGTCACATTCACTGAACAAAAAAGCTATTTAACTCCAAAATATCCTAACAGGCCAAGTTACATGTTAACATAGGACCCTTCTGTGATATCACCTTCACAATTCTTGCATCCATTGAACTTGTGAGTTTATGGAGAGTTTCTGCTTGTATTTCTTTGCATGAAGTCAGAATAGCCTCCCAGAGCTGCTGTTTTGATGTGAACTGCCTCCCACCCTCATAGATCTTTTGTTTGATGATACTCCAAAGGGTCTCTATAGGGTTGAGGTCAGGGGAAGATGGTGGCCACACCATGAGTTTATCTCCTTTTATGCCCATAGCAGCCAATTACTCAGAGGTATTCATTGTCATGCATGAAGATGATTTTGTTCCTGAAGGCACGTTTCTGCTTTTTAGACCATGGAAGAAAGTTGTCAGTCAGAAACTCTATTTACTTTGCTGAGGTCATTTTCACACCTTCAGGAACCTTAAAGGGCCCTACCAGGTGGTTCCCCATGATTCCAGCCCAAAACATCACTCCTCCACCTCCTTGCTGACGTCGCAGCCTTGTTGGGACATGGTGGCCATCCACCAACCATCCACTACTCCATCCATCTGGACCGTCCAGAGTTGCTCGACACTCATCAGTAAACAAGACTGTTTGGAAATTAGTCTTTATGTATGTCTGGGCCCACTGCAACCGTTTCTGCTTGTGAACACTCATTAGGGGTGGCCGAATAGTAGGTTTATGCACCACAGCAAGCCTTTGAAGGATCCTACACCTTGAGGTTCGAGGGACTCCAGACGCACCAGCAGCTTCAAATAACTGTTTGCTGCTTTGTAATGGTATTTTGGCAGCCGCTCTCTTAATCCAATGAATTTGTCTGCCAGAAAACTTCCTCATTATGCCTTTATTTGCATGAACTCTGTCTGTGCTCTGTTTCAGTCACAAATCTCATCAGAGTATGATGATCACTCTTAAGTTTTCGTGAAATATCTAATTATTTCATACCTTGTCCAAGGCATTGCACTATTTAACGCTTTTCAGCAGCAGAGAGATCCTTTTTATTTCCCTTATTGCTTGAAACCTGTGACCTGCATAATAATGTGGAACATCATTTTTCAGTAGTTTTCCTTTAATTAGTATCACCTGGAAAACTAATTATCACATGTGTTTAAGATTGATTTCAGTGATTCATTGAGCCCTGATACACAATACCATCCACGAGTTTATTTGAAAAACAAAACAATTATATCTTTAAGACACTTAAATCCAATTTGCATAATAATTTGGAACACAGTGTACTCAGGGTATTATTTGTCAGGTCAGTTTGAGATCCTACCACCAGGATCATAACAGTACAGCAGGCCTGAAAGTGTTAATGCAGCTAAAGAGGGAGAAGAGAAATCTTAAGGTCATTTTTTTTTTCCTCTGCACTGTGTTTAGTTTCTCCCCTCCCCTTAATCTTTGGGTGGTTCTGAATTCAGTTGCAGATATGGACATTCAGAGTCTGTCTTCTAGTGTGGATCATCTCACTGCAAGGGTACAGGGCATTCAGGATTATGTAGTCCGCAGTCCTATGTCAGAGCCTAAAATACCTATTCCTGAGCTGTTCTCCGGAGATAGATCTAGGTTTTTGAACTTTAAGAATAATTGTAAGTTATTTCTTTCTCTGAGACCTCGCTCATCTGGCGACTCTGTTCAGCAAGTTAAAATTGTTATTTCTTTGTTGCGTGGTGACCCTCAAGATTGGGCATTCTCTTTGGCGCCAGGAGATCCGGCATTGCTAAATGTTGATGCGTTTTTTCTGGCGCTTGGATTGCTTTATGAGGAACCAAATCTGTTAGACCAAGCAGAGAAGGTTTTTCTGGCTCTCTCTCAGGGTCAGGATGAAGGGGAGATATATTGTCAGAAGTTTAGAAAGTGGTCTGTGCTTACTCAGTGGAATGAGTGCGCCCTGGCGGCGATTTTCAGAAAGGGTCTTTCTGAAGCCCTTAAAGATGTTATGGTGGGGTTCCCCACGCCGGCGGGTCTGAATGAGTCAATGGCTTTGGCCATTCAGATTGATCGGCGTTTGCGGTAGCGCAAACCTGTGCACCCTCTGGCGGTATTTTCTGAGCAGAAACCTGAGCCTATGCAATGTGACAGGATTCTGACCAGAGTTGAACGGCAAAACCACAGACGTCAGAATGGGTTGTGCTTTTACTGTGGTGATTCTGCTCATGTTATCTCAGAGTGTTCTAGGCGCACAAATAGGTTCGCTAAGTTTGTCACCATTGGTACTGTACAGCCTAAATTCATTTTGTCTGTTACTTTGATTTGCACTTTGTCGTCCTACCCAGTTATGGCTTTTGTGGATTCAGGTGCTGCCATGAATTTGATGGATTTGTCATTTGCCAGGCGCTGTGGTTTTATCTTGGAGCCTTTACAATTCCCTATTCCGCTAAAGGGAATTGATGCTACACCATTGGCCAAGAATAAACCTCAGTACTGGACTCAATTGACCATGTGCATGGCTCCTGCACATCAGGAGGTAATTCGCTTTCTGGTGCTACATAATTTGCATGATGTTGTCGTGTTGGGTCTGCCATGGCTGCAGGCTCATAATCCAGTCCTGGATTGGAAAGCTATGTCTGTGTCAAGTTGGGGGTGCCAGGGGATTCATGGCGATGCTCCTTTGGTGTCAATTGCTTCTTCCACTCCTTCTGAGGTCCCTGAGTTTTTGTCAGACTACCAGGATGTATTTGATGAGCCCAGATCCGGTGCCCTACCTCCTCATAGGGATTGTGATTGTGCCATAAATCTGATTCCTGGTAGTAAGTTCCCTAAGGGATGACTTTTTAATTTGTCTGTACCAGAACATACCGCTATGCGGAGTTATATAAAGGAGTCTTTGGAGAAGGGACATATTCGCCCGTCCTCGTCCCCTTTGGGTGCGGGGTTCTTTTTTGTGGCCAAGAAGGATGGCTCTCTGAGACCCTGTATAGATTATCGCCTTCTAAATAACATCACGGTCAAATTTCAGTATCCCTTGCCACTGTTGTCCGATCTGTTTGCCCGGATTAGGGGGGCCAGTTGGTTCACCAAGATAGATCTTCGTGGAGCGTATAATCTTGTGCGCATAAAGCAGGGCGATGAATGGAAAACAGCATTTAATACGCCCGAAGGCCATTTTGAGTACTTGGTGATGCCTTTTGGGCTTTCTAATGCCCCCTCTGTGTTTCAGTCCTTCATGCACGATATCTTCCGAGAGTACCTGGATAGATTTATGATTGTGTACCTGGATTATATTTTGGTCTTTTCTGATGATTGGGAGTCTCATGTGAAGCAGGTCAGGATGGTATTTCAGGTCCTGCGTGCCAATGCCTTGTTTGTGAAGGGCTCTAAATGTCTCTTCGGAGTCCAGAAGGTTTCCTTTTTGGGCTTTATTTTTTCTCCTTCTACTATCGAGATGGATCCAGTCAAAGTTCAGGCTATTCATGACTGGACTCAACCTACATCTGTGAAGAGTCTTCAGAAGTTCTTGGGTTTTGCTAATTTTTACCGTCGCTTCATCACTAATTTTTCTATTGTGGTGAAGCCTTTGACGGATTTGACCAAGAAGGGTTCTGATGTGACGAATTGGTCTCCTGCGGCCGTGGAGGCCTTTCAGGAGTTGAAACGTCGGTTTTCTTCGGCTCCTGTCTTGCGCCAGCCCGATGTCTCTCTTCCCTTTCAGGTCGAGGTTGATGCTTCAGAGATTGGAGCAGGGGCTGTTTTGTCGCAGAGAAGCTCTGATGGCTCTGTGATGAGACCATGTGCTTTCTTTTCAAGAAAGTTTTCGCCTGCCGAGCGGAATTATGATGTTGGTAATCGAGAGTTGTTGGCAATGAAGTGGGCATTTGAGGAGTGGCGACATTGGCTTGAGGGAGCCAAGCATCGTGTGGTGGTCTTGACGGATCACAAGAAATTTACTTATCTCGAGTCTACCAAACGGTTGAATCCGAGACAGGCTCGATGGTCGCTGTTTTTCTCTCGTTTCATTTTCGTGGTTTCATATCTTCCGGGTTCGAAAAACGTGAAGGCTGATGCCCTTTCTAGGAGTTTTGTACCTGACTCCCCGGAAGTTTCTGAACCGACTGGTGTTCTCAAAGAGGGGGTGATTTTGTCTGCTATCTCTCCTGATCTGCGACGGGTGTTGCAGGAGTTTCAGGCCAATAGACCTGACCGTTGTCCACCGGAGAGACTGTTTGTCCCAGACAGATGGACCAGTAGAGTTATTTCCGAGGTTCATTCTTCGGTGTTGGCGGGTCATCCTGGGATTTTTGGTACCAGGGATTTGGTGGTGAGATCCTTTTGGTGGCCTTCCTTGTCGCGGGATGTGCGTTCCTTTGTGCAGTCCTGTGGGATTTGTGCTCGGGCCAAGCCTTCGTGTTCTCGTGCCAGTGGATTGCTTCTGCCTTTGCCTGTCCCGAAGAGGCCTTGGACGCATATTTCCATGGATTTTATTTCGGATCTTCCTGTCTCTCAGAAGATGTCTGTCATCTGGGTGGTTTGTGATCGTTTTTCCAAAATGGTCCATTTGGTACCCTTGCCTAAGTTGCCTTCCTCCTCCGATTTGGTGCCATTGTTTTTTCAGAATGTGGTTCATTTACATGGTATTCCGGAGAACATTGTGTCCGACAGAGGATCCCAGTTTGTGTCCAGATTTTGGCGATCCTTTTGTGCTAAGATGGGCATCGAATTGTCTTTTTCGTCAGCCTTCCATCCTCAGACGAATGGTCAAACCGAACGAACTAATCAGACCTTGGAAACTTATTTGAGATGTTTTGTTTCTGCTGACCAGGATGATTGGGTGACCTTTTTGCCATTGGCTGAGTTCGCCCTCAATAATCGGGCTAGTTCAGCTACTTTGGTTTCACCTTTCTTTTGCAATTCTGGTTTTCATCCTCGTTTCTCCTCGGGTCAGGTTGAGTCTTCTGACTGTCCTGGGGTGGATTCTGTGGTGGATAGGTTGCAGCAGATTTGGAACCATGTGGTGGATAATTTGACTTTGTCCCAAGAGAAGGCTCAGCGCTTTGCTAACCGCCATCGCTGTGTGGGTCCCCGACTTCGTGTGGGGGATTTGGTATGGTTGTCTTCTCGTTATGTCCCGATGAAGGTTTCCTCTCCTAAGTTCAAGCCTCGTTTCATCGGTCCTTATAAGATTTTGGAAATCCTCAACCCTGTGTCTTTTCGTTTGGACCTCCCAACATCGTTTGCCATTCATAATGTGTTCCATAGGTCATTGTTGCGGAGATATGTGGTGCCTGTGGTCCCTTCTGTTGATCCTCCTGCTCCGGTCTTGGTCAAGGGGGAGTTGGAATATGTGGTGGAGAAGATCTTGGATTCTCGTATTTCGAGACGGAGGCTTCAGTACTTAGTGAAATGGAAGGGTTATGGTCAGGAGGATAATTCCTGGGTTGTCGCCTCCGATGTCCATGCGGCCGATTTGGTTCGTGCCTTTCATTTGGCTCGTCCTGATCGGCCTGGGAGCTCTGTTGAGGGTTCGGTGACCCCTCCTCAAGGGGGGGTACTGTTGTGAATTCCGTTCTCGGGCTCCCTCCTGTGGTCATGAGTGGTACTGTGTGAGTTTGTTCTTGGGCTCCCTCTGGTGGCCTTTAGCGATATGGCTGGTCTTGGCTGGGCTCAGCTGTTTCATCTCCTGCTAGGCTGGGCCTATTTAACTCACCTGGACCTTTATTTGTCGCCTGCTGTCTGTGTATTCAGTCCTGATCCTGTGCTCTCCTGAATATTCCTTGTGACCAGTCTCCTGCTATGAGAAGCTAAGTTTGCTTGTTCAGTTTCTCATTATTTCCTTGAAAACGTTTCTCATTATATAATGAGTTCAGCTCAGCTTTCTTTTATGTGATTTTTTGCTTGCTGGTTAGTTCTGGGGTGCAGAGTGCGCCTCTCACATCGTGAGTCGGTGTGGGGGTTCTTGTATTCTCTGCGTGGTTTACTTTTGATAGTTTTTGTACTGACCGCACAGACACCTATCTATTTTCTGCCTATCTAGTATTAGCGGGCCTCATTTGCTAAATCTGTTTCATCTCTACGTTTGTGTTTTCCCCTTGACTCACCGTTATTATTTGTGGGGGGCTATCTAAACTTTGGGGTACATTTCTCTGAGGCAAGTGAGGTCTTTGCTTTCTCTCTAGGGTTAGTCAGTTTCTCAGGCTGTGACGAGACGTCTAGGTTTTCAGGTAACGTTCCACAGCTGCCTTTAGTGTGTTTGGATAGGATCAGGATTGCGGTCAGTATAGCTTCCACATCCCCAGAACTTGTCCTATATACTCGGGTTATATTTGTCAGGTCAGTTTGAGATCCTACCACCAGGATCATAACAGGCGAGGTGAGGAGGTGATGTGTGAGTGGGAGACGCTGAATGTCCGGTCTGTTAGGTATGATGAGATCCAGGATAGGGCCAAGTCTGTGATGCCAAGGGATGAGAGGGTCTGTAATAATAGGGAATGGTCCACTGTCAAAGGCAGCCGACAGGTCGAGGAGGAGGAGAACAGAGTAGTGTCGCTTGCTCTTGGCGGTTAAGAGGTCATTGGTGACCTTAGTTAGGGCAGTTTCAGTGGAATGGTGTGACCGGAAGCCAGATTGTAAGCGGTCAAAGAGGGAGCAAGAAGAGAGATGGGAGGACAGTTCAAGATGGACGTGTTGTTCCAGTAGTTTGGAGGCATAGGGGAGAAGTGATATAGGGCGATAGCTAGATACAGAGGATGGGTCAAGAGAGGGCTTTTTGAGGATAGGTGTGATGGAGGCATGTTTAAAGCTTGAGGGGAAAACACCAGTTGTTAGTGATAGGTTGAAGAGATGGGTTAGGGTTGGGATGAAGACTGTGGTGAGGTTTGGGATGAAGTGGGATGGGAGCGGGTCAAGTGCACAGGTGGTGAGATGCGATTTTGAGAGTAGAGTGGAGAGTCGATCTTCTGTAATGGTGGAGAAGTTGGTTTTGAAGGTGGAGGGCTGGGAAGTCGGGAGGAAGGGCTCTGGGGGTTGATGACCAAAACTGTCTCTGATGTTCTCAATCTTCTGCTTAAAAATGAGGCAATCACATGACTGTACACACGTGCACCAATAATAGGGCGATGGGCCCAGTCAAATAGCATATAAAGAATGTGATGACCTAAATACAATGTCATGTACCTGCTTCTCAGCACATGAAATGGGGTTGCACCTGCAAGGGTTAGTCTATCTCCGCACTCTCAGTCCAGCATTCACCCTCTGTCCTATGCTGTAATGGGAGCATAAATCACACCCCGACCCAGACCACACACCCGCTCATACACGCTGCCACCACTCACCGAACACACAGGCGATGAGTCCTGGAAATATTACTATTACTGTCCACCAATCACCAGGATCACACACTCTAAGGCTATCGATTCTTTAGAGCATACAAGGTTCAGACTTAAAGTTTTAAGCTTTAATAGAAAAGGTACAGTGCTTACAATAAAAGGGTATAAAAATATGTAAATAAAAAGTGACATACAAATATGAAAAAATGAAAAAAACAGTGATAAAGGGAGAACTTACAGAAATATCGAACTTTGCAGTCTGGTACTCTGTCTCTGAGGGAGGAACAAATATGGAATGGATCACATCAGCTTCCAGGCTGCCCCCACATGCGAACATCTTTCTGTGTGTCTAGGCCTAATTTATAGAGTGAACCTGGAGATCAAATTTCTATACCAGCCTCTCAGGTTAATATTATAATTGCTGGTTTGTGACTGGACCATGGCCACTCCACCAATAAATATATTATTTTCTCTGAAACTCTTTGTGTAACGTTTCTCATAGATAGATAGTATCAGGCTGTAATTGACATCTCTCTTCAAAAGGGCCAGAAGGTGTGAAACGATTCCTCTTCCTGGTCCTTAGCAAGGCCCCCTGGCGAGATTGGAGACAGGAGACTGCCTTCTCAGGATAATATATGCTGTGACCCCTGTGAGACCTACAGTCTCAGGACAGATGTTACATTACTGCTAGTTATACATATAAACCTATACATATTTCACTACATACAATAATTTAATTAGAGACCCAGGCAAGAAGAAACATAATACAGGTTCCAATATGATGAACGAAAAAGGTACAGTGCCTACAAGTAGTATTCAACCCCCTGCAGATTTAGCAGGTTTAATAAGATGCAAATAAGTTAGAGCCTTCAAACTTCAAACAAGAGCAGGATTTATTAACGGATGCATAAATCTTACAAACCAAAAAGTTTTGTTGCTCAGTTAAATTTTTATAAATTTTAAACATAAAAGTGTGGGTCAATTATTATTCAACCCCTAGGTTTAATATTTTGTGGAATAACCTTTGTTTGCAATTACAGCTAATAATCGTCTTTTCTAAGACCTGATCAGGCTGGCACAGGTCTCTGGAGTTATCTTGGCCCACTCCTCCATGCAGATCTTCTCCAAGTTATCTAGGTTCTTTGGGTGTCTCATGTGGACTTTAATCTTGAGCTCCTTCCACAAGTTTTCAATTGGGTTAAGGTCAGGAGACTGACTAGGCCACTGCAACACCTTGATTTTTTGCCTCTTGAACCAGGCCTTGGTTTTCTTGGCTGTGTGCTTTGGGTCGTTGTCTTGTTGGAAGATGAAATGACGACCCATCTTAAGATCCTTGATGGAGGAGCGGAGGTTCTTGGCCAAAATCTCCAGGTAGGCTGTTGTGGATTCTGTTTGTGGGCTCCCTCTGGTGGTTACTGCTGGTACTGGGTGACTTTGGTGGGTTGCGGCCTTTGGTTTCCACCTGTCCATCAGAGGCTGGGTGTTTCCTATTTTACCTGGCCTTTCTGTCATTCCCTTGCCGGCTATCAATGTATTCAGATGTGCTCTGTTTGGTTCCTGCCTACCTGCTCCCAGATCTTTCAGGATAAGCTAAGTGCTGATTTTCAGTTGTTTGGTTTTTTGTCCAGCTTGCTTATTATGTCTCTATGCTAGCTGGTAGCTCTAGTGGACTCAGGTTCTCCCCATGTGCCATGAGTTGGCACATGGGTTCTTGTAATCTCAGGATGGTTTTTTTGATTAGGGTTTTTTGCTGACCGCTCAGTCCCCTTTTGTATCTTTCTGCTTTCTAGTTTACAGCGGGCCTCAATTTGCTAAAGCTATATATATCATCTCTATGTGTGTGCCTTCCTCTCTTTTCACCGTCAATACATGTGAGGGGGCCACTTTATCTTTTGGGGTTCATTCCTCTGGAGGCAAGTGAGGTCTTATTTTCTCTGCAGTACTAGTTAGCTCTTAGGCTGGTGCGTGGCGTCTAGAACCAACGTAGGCACGCTCCCTGGCTATCTCTAGTTGCGTTTGTCAGGCGTAGGGCAGCGGTCAGCCCAGGTTCCATCACCCTAGAGCTCGTCCGTTATTATTTTGTACTTTGCTTGTCCTGTGCTATCCCTAGCCATTGGGGATTCATGACAGTAGGCCGTGCTATCCATCTTCCCATGGATGCGGACCAGATGGCCAGGCCCCTTGGCTGAGAAACAGCCCCATAGCATGATGCTGCCACCACCATGCTTGACTGTAGGGATGGTATTCTTGGGGTCGTATGCAGTGCCATCCAGTCTCCAAACATCACGTGTGTGGTTGGCACCAAAGATCTCGATCTTGGTCTCATCAGACCAGAGAACCTTGAACCAGTCAGTCTCAGAGTCCTCCAAGTGATCATGAGCAAACTGTAGACGAGCCTTGACATGACGCTTTGAAAGTAAAGGTACCTTACGGGCTCGTCTGAAACGGAGACCATTGCGGTGGAGTACGTTACTTATGGTATTGACTGAAACCAATGTCCCCACTGCCATGAGATCTTCCCGGAGCTCCTTCCTTGTTGTCCTTGGGTTAGCCTTGACTCTTCGGACAAGCCTGGCCTCGGCACGGGAGGAAACTTTCAAAGGCTGTCCAGGCTGTGGAAGGCTAACAGTAGTTCCATAAGCCTTCCACTTCCGAATGATGCTCCCAACAGTGGAGACAGGTAGGCCCAACTCCTTGGAAAGGGTTTTGTACCCCTTGCCAGCCTTGTGACCCTCCATGATCTTGTCTCTGATGGCCTTGGAATGCTCCTTTGTCTTTCCCATGTTGACCATGTTTGAGTGCTGTTCACAAGTTTGGGGAGGGTCTTAAATAGTCAGAAAAGGCTGGAAAAAGAGATAATTAATCCCAACATGTGAAGCTCATTGTTCTTTGTGCCTGAACTACTTCTTAATACTTTAGGGGAACCAAACAGAATTCTGGGGGGTTGAGGGGTTGAATAATAAATGACCCTCTGATAAAACTTTTCACAATTCAAAAAAAAAAATAAACAAAGAAATAACATTCTTTTTTGCTGCAGTGCATTTCACACTTCCAGGCTGATCTACAGTCCAAATGTCACAATGCCAAGTTAATTCCAAATGTGTAAACCTGCTAAATCTGCAGGGGGTTGAATACTACTTGTAGGCACTGTAAGTATATAAGCCATATCTAGTCACCATGCACAAGTGGGGCCCCAATAGGGCATTAATCTCAATATTGGCACTGCCCTAAAGCCTGTGACCTAATGTCCCAGCAGAAGATAATCAGCAGCTAAGTAGAAGTAGATGATAATATAATTGACATATCACGGTGACTTCCAAATTCAGGTCCTCTAGGCATGTTTCTTTGATCCTTGGCAGGGGTAGGAGTCCTGTAAGCATTCAGTTGTCGGTAGTCCACACAGAACCTCTGCATCCAGTCTCTTTTCCAAACTAGTTCAAAGGGTGCTGCCCAGGGGCCTTGACTCTCCTGTATCACTCCATTCCACAACATGTGCAGCAGCAAGTCTTTTACTTCCTGGTAGATTTGAGGTGGGATCTGCCGATATCTTTCTTGAATGGGGGCTGCGGTCCCCAGATGAATCTCGTGTTGAATGTCTTTAGTGGACCTGAAGTTGTCATCGTGGTGAGCAGATTTTCTATCGGCCCCACTTGGCCGGAGATGAATTCCGTGAGAGTCGATTCCAACGGTTCAAGAAGATCGCAGCTGGTTCAAAATTCACTCCTGCTCTCCCTTGCATTGAGAGATACTGACAGTGTCCACTGGTCCCCTTACACTGGAGTCAATTCTATGGTGATCTTCCATCATCACGTACATCCGAGCTACTTCTTTCCAGTGGGTTAATTTTAGGCTTGCTCCACTCAGGTTAATACAGCGCCCGCGTACTCCTTCTTGACCCACAGTGGCTAAGGTGCGACAAACCTGCATTCCCGCGGTTGCTTCATCTTCTTGGGGTTCAAGGTGAATTTCCACTCTTGACACATGAGCCCATACCAGCATAGAGAGCACAGTCTGTCCGGCTGGTAAGGTCACCGTAGCTTCCGGGGGAACCACTACTTTGTCAAGGCACTGGGAGGCAGTCGGTAATCTTTGAATTTGACTGACCTGCATCAGCTGTTGGAACACTCTCTTGGTTGCATGATGTCAGGTTACATTTGCCTGAGGACACAGGGGGGTCAGCGGGCACTCTGATCCACTAGGCGAAAACGCATGGACCAGTGATCATCCCACCGAACACCCGCTGTCCTTTCCCCATGAGCATAATACTACTCAGACAACACAGGGTGAGGGTAACACAGTGTGACAATACTTTATTGAACCACAAAACAGTCAGCTAACACCTAAAACAGTCCCAGCAAAATACCCAAGATAGTGAAAAATTAGAGTCTCACCCTTCCGCTGACTTGCTGGGATAATGGCAGGTGTGACTACAGAGCTTCCAGGGCTGACTACCCCACGTGTGGCACGTATCCATGGGGCTCAGGGCCCGGTGGGTGCAAATCCTGATCACCCCAAATGTATCCATGGATTTGTGATGGTCACTGGATCAGATCTGTACTCTTCCAGCAGGGGGCCGTGGTCCTCTAAGCTGACATCCTGTAGAACACAAATCTTTGTCCCTCATGATGGAGTCATGATGTCTTGGCTGCTGTCCTGTTTTTTTATGTTTGGATCTCTGGATGTCTTGGCTGAATCTCTGACTCTCCATACAGAGGCATATAACCTCTTTTTTATAGTTAACAACTGTACTTCATTCTGTATTCAAAGGTGAAGAATGGTGAGAAGGCCAACTCATAGTGTTTGATTATGTAATCCATTTGCATAGTTTTTCCTCCTCTATTTTGAAAGTCAACAAATATTTTTAAAGTATCAGCGTCCCCTATCTGAAGCCACTGCACACCCAACTGCAGCACTACACCCCCTGAACCACCGCCTATGAAGCCTATGCATCCCCAGCTGCAGCACTACACTACATACACCCGAGCACTACACCCCATCCACCACGGCACATGAAGCCCCTGCACCCCCAGCTGCAGCGCTACACCCCCTGAACCACCGCCTATGAAGCCTATGCATCCCCAGCTGCAGCACTACACTACATACACCCGAGCACTACACCCCATCCACCACGGCACATGAAGCCCCTGCACCCCCAGCTGCAGCGCTACACCCCCTGAACCACCGCCTATGAAGCCTATGCATCCCCAGCTGCAGCACTACACTACCTACACTACACCCCATCCACCACGGCACATGAAGCCCCTGCACCCCCAGCTGCAGCGCTCCACCCCCTGCACCCCCAGCTGCAGCGCTACACCCCCTGCACCCCCAGCTGCAGCGCTCCACCCCTGCACCACCACCCATGAAGCCCCTGCACCCCCAGCTGCAGCAATGCACCACTGTTCTGTCCCCATGAGGCGAATGGCGATGTGGCTGATTAATAGGTGCTGGGAGAGTTCCTACCTCCGTTTTCCTCGATGTAGGGCAGACAGGACCTATGCTGTCCGGAGAGATGATGCACACCAGGGATTGGGCAGTTCAGACTAGTTTATTTTGGAAATCTGGACATACAGCGTATGATGGTAATACAGTAATTCTCCAGGAATACAGGTGTAAACAACATAAGTGAAGCAGCAAGAGGTCGAAAACTGATGCCTTCCTCACCTCGGTTCAGGGTGTCTCTCCCATAGAGAGTGAAACTAAAACTGAAAATGGCTGCTGGGAGGAAAGAGTGACCCTTGAACCAGAGTGGAAGGCACACCCATAAGAATTAAAGACTGCTATACACATCGGGGCCATTAGGTGGCAGCAGAGAAACATGGAACAGATACCACACATAGCATGGAAACGACACATAGAAACTGGGTAGCATATCTTACATGGAACAGCACAACCACCGCCCATGAAGCCCCTGCACCACTGCCCATAGGGCCACTGAACCCCCGCTACAGCCCTACACCCTCTGCACCACCGCCAATGAAGCCCCTGCACTCCCAGCTGCAGCACTACACCCCCTGCACCAATGCTCATGAAGCCCCTGCTCCCCCTAGCTACAGCAGACCCCCTGTACCATCACCCATGAAGCCCCTGCACCCCCAGCTGCAGCACTGCACCCCCTGCACCAATGCTCATGAAGCCCCTGCTTCCCCAGCTGCAGCACTACACCCCCTGCACCAATGCTCATGAAACCCCTGCTCCCCCAGCTGCAGCACTACACCCCCTGCACCAATGCTCATGAAGCCCCTGCATCCCCAGCTGCAGCACTACACCCCCTGCACCAATGCTCATGAAGCCCCTGCTCCCCCAGCTGCAGCACTACACCCCCTGCACCAATGCTCATGAAGCCCCTGCATCCCCAGCTGCAGCACTACACCCCCTGCACCAATGCTCATGAAGCCCCTGCTCCCCCAGCTGCAGCACTACACCCCCTGCACCACCGCCCATGAAGACCCTGCACCCCCAGCTGCAGCACTACACCCCCTGTACCATCACCCATGAAGCCCCTGCTCCCCCAGCTGTAGCACTACACCCCCTGCACCATTGCCCATGAAGCCCCTGCATCCCCAGCTGCAGCACTACACCCCTTGCGCCAGAGCCCATGAAGACCCTGCATCCCCAGCTGCAGCACTACACCCTATGCACCAGAGCCCATGAAGACCCTGCACCCCCAGCTGCAGCACTACACCCCCTGCACCAATGCTCATGAAGCCCCTGCTCCCCCAGCTGCAGCACTACACCCCCTGCACCAATGCTCATGAAGCCCCTGCATCCCCAGCTGCAGCACTACACCCCCTGCACCAATGCTCATGAAGCCCCTGCTCCCCCAGCTGCAGCACTACACCCCCTGCACCAATGCTCATGAAGCCCCTGCTCCCCCAGCTGCAGCACTACACCCCCTACACCACTGCCCATTAAGCCCCCACACTCCCAGCTGCAGCACTACACCCCCTACACCACTGCCCATGAAGCCCCTGCTCCCCCAGCTGCAGCACTACACCCCCTGTCCCACCGCCCATGAAGTCCCTGCTCCCCCAGCTGCAGCACTACACCCCCTGTACTGTACCATTGCCCATTAAGCCCCTGCACCCCCCCCAGTTGCAGCACACCTCCTGCACCATCGCCCATTAAGCCTCTGCACCCCCCAGTTGCAGCACACCTCCTGTATCACCGCCCATGAAGCCCCTGCTCCCCCAGCTGCAGCACTACACCCCCTGCACCACCGCCCATGAAGCCCCTGCTCCCCCAGCTGCAGCACTACACCCCCTGCACCACCGCCCATGAAGCCCCTGCTCCCCCAGCTGCAGCACTACACCCCCTGCACCACCGCCCATGAAGCCCCTGCTCCCCCAGTTGTAGCACTACACCCCCTGCACCAGGGTCCATGATGCCCCTGCTCCCCCAGCTGCAGCACTACACCCCCTACACCAGGGTCCATGAAGCCCCTGCACCCCCAGTTGTAGCACTACACCCCCTGCACCACCGCCCATGAAGCCCCTGCACCCCCAGTTGTAGCACTACACCCCCTGCACCAGGGTCTATGAAGCCCCTGCACCCCCAGTTGTAGCACTACACCCCCTTGACCAGGGTCCATGAAGCCCCTGCTCCCCCAGCTGGAGCACTACACCCCCTGCACCACCGCCCATGAAGCCCCTGCACCCCCAGTTGTAGCACTACACCCCCTGCACCAGGGTCCATGAAGCCCCTGCACCCCCAGTTGTAGCACTACACCCCCTGCACCAGGGTCCATGAAGCCCCTGCACCCCCAGTTGTAGCACTACACCCCCTGCACCAGGGTCCATGAAGCCCCTGCTCCCCCAGTTGTAGCACTACACCCCCTGCACCAGGGTCCATGATGCCCCTGCTCCCCCAGCTGCAGCACTACACCCCCTGCACCACCGCCCATGAAGCCCCTGCACCCCCAGTTGTAGCACTACACCCCCTGCACCAGGGTCCATGAAGCCCCTGCACCCCCAGTTGTAGCACTACACCCCCTGCACCAGGGTCCATGAAGCCCCTGCACCCCCAGTTGTAGCACTACACCCCCTGCACCAGGGTCCATGAAGCCCCTGCACCCCCAGTTGTAGCACTACACCCCCTGCACCAGGGTCCATGAAGCCCCTGCTCCCCCAGTTGTAGCACTACACCCCCTGCACCAGGGTCCATGATGCCCCTGCTCCCCCAGCTGCAGCACTACACCCCCTGCACCACCGCCCATGAAGCCCCTGCACCCCCAGTTGTAGCACTACACCCCCTGCACCAGGGTCCATGAAGCCCCTGCACCCCCAGTTGTAGCACTACACCCCCTGCACCAGGGTCCATGAAGCCCCTGCACCCCCAGTTGTAGCACTACACCCCCTGCACCAGGGTCCATGAAGCCCCTGCACCCCCAGTTGTAGCACTACACCCCCTCCACCAGGGTCCATGATGCCGCTGCTCCCCCAGCTGCAGCACTACACCCCCTGCACCACTGCCCATGAAGCCCCTGCTCCCCCAGTTGTAGCACTACACCCCCTGCACCAGGGTCCATGAAGCCCCTGCACCCCCAGTTGTAGCACTACACCCCCTGCACCAGGGTCCATGAAGCCCCTGCACCCCCAGTTGTAGCACTACACCCCCTGCACCAGGGTCCATGAAGCCGCTGCTCCCCCAGCTGCAGCACTACACCCCCTGCACCACCGCCCATGAAGCCCCTGCTCCCCCAGTTGTAGCACTACACCCCCTGCACCAGGGTCCATGAAGCCCCTGCACCCCCAGTTGTAGCACTACACCCCCTGCACCCCCAGTTGTAGCACTACACCCCCTGCACCAGGCTCCATGATGCCCCTGCTCCCCCAGCTGCAGCACTACACCCCCTGCACCACCGCCCATGAAGCCCCTGCTCCCCCAGTTGTAGCACTACACCCCCTGCACCAGGGTCCATGAAGCCCCTGCACCCCCAGTTGTAGCACTACACCCTCTGCACCAGGGTCCATGATGCCGCTGCTCCCCCAGCTGCAGCACTACACCCCCTGCACCACCGCCCATGAAGCCCCTGCTCCCCCAGTTGTAGCACTACACCCCCTGCACCCCCAGTTGTAGCACTACACCCCCTGCACCAGGGTCCATGAAGCCCCTGCACCCCCAGTTGTAGCACTACACCCCCTGCACCAGGGTCCATGATGCCCCTGCTCCCCCAGCTGCAGCACTACACCCCCTGCACCACCGCCCATGAAGCCCCTGCTCCCCCAGTTGTAGCACTACACCCCCTGCACCCCCAGTTGTAGCACTACACCCCCTGCACCAGGGTCCATGAAGCCCCTGCACCCCCAGTTGCAGCACTACACCCCCTGCACCAGGGTCCATGATGCCCCTGCTCCCCCAGCTGCAGCACTACACCCCCTGCACCACCGCCCATGAAGCCCCTGCTCCCCCAGTTGTAGCACTACACCCCCTGCACCCCCAGTTGTAGCACTACACCACCTGCACCAGGGTCCATGAAGCCCCTGCACCCGCAGTTGTAGCACTACACCCCCTGCACCAGGGTCCACGAAGCCCCTGCACCCCCAGTTGTAGCACTACACCCCCTGCACCAGGGTCCATGATGCCGCTGCTCCCCCAGCTGCAGCACTACACCCCCTGCACCACCGCCCATGAAGCCCCTGCTCCCCCAGTTGTAGCACTACACCCCGTGCACCACCGCCCATAAAGCCCCTGCACCCCCAGTTGTAGCACTACACCCCCTGCACCAGGGTCCATGAAGCCCCTGCACCCCCAGTTGTAGCACTACACCCCCTGCACCAGGGTCCATGAAGCCCCTGCTCCCCCAGCTGCAGCACTACACCCCCTGCACCATGGTCCATGAAGCCCCTGCACCCCCAGCTGCAGCACTACACCCCCTGCACCACCGCCCATGAAGCCCCTGCTCCCCCAGTTGTAGCACTACACCCCCTGCACCAGGCTCCATGATGCCCCTGCTCCCCCAGCTGCAGCACTACACCCCCTGCACCACCGCCCATGAAGCCCCTGCTCCCCCAGTTGTAGCACTACACCCCCTGCACCCCCAGTTGTAGCACTACACCCCCTGCACCAGGGTCCATGAAGCCCCTGCACCCCCAGTTGTAGCACTACACCCCCTGCACCAGGGTCCATGATGCCGCTGCTCCCCCAGCTGCAGCACTACACCCCCTGCACCACCGCCCATGAAGCCCCTGCTCCCCCAGTTGTAGCACTACACCCCCTGCACCACCGCCCATGAAGCCCCTGCACCCCCAGTTGTAGCACTACACCCCCTGCACCATGCTCCCCCAGCACTACACCCCCTGCACCACCACCAATGATGCCCCTGCTCCCCCAGCACTACACCCCCTGCACCACCGCCCATGAAGCCCCTGCTCCCCCAGCACTACACCCCCTGCACCACCACCAATGAAGCCCCTGCTCCCCCAGCACTACACCCCCTGCACCACCGCCCATGAAGCCCCTGCTCCCCCAGTACTACACCCCCTGCACCACCGCCCATGAAGCCCCTGCTCCCCCAGCACTACACCCCCTGCACCACCGCCCATGATGCCCCTGCTCCCCCAGTACTACACCCCCTGCACCACCGCCCATGAAGCCCCTGCTCCCCCAGCACTACACCCCCTGCACCACCACCAATGAAGCCCCTGCTCCCCCAGCACTACACCCCCTGCACCACCACCAATGAAGCCCCTGCTCCCCCAGCACTACACCCCCTGCACCACCACCAATGAAGCCCCTGCTCCCCGAGTACTACACCCCCTGCACCACCGCCCATGAAGCCCCTGCTCCCCCAGCACTACACCCCCTGCACCACCACCAATGAAGCCCCTGCTCCCCCAGCACTACACCCCCTGCACCACCGCCCATGAAGCCCCTGCTCCCCCAGCACTACACCCCCTGCACCACCGCCCATGAAGCCCCTGCTCCCCCAGCACTACACCCCCTGCACCACCGCCCATGAAGCCCCTGCTCCCCCAGCACTACACCCCCTGCACCACCACCAATGAAGCCCCTGCTCCCCCAGCACTACACCCCCTGCACCACCACCAATGAAGCCCCTGCTCCCCCAGCACTACACCCCCTACACCACCGCCCATGAAGCCCCTGCTCCCCCAGCTGCAGCACTACACCCCCTGCACCACCACCAATGAAGCCCCTGCTCCCCCAGCACTACACCCCCTGCACCACCACCAATGAAGCCCTTGCATTCCCGCAGCTGCAGCACTACACCCCCTGCACCACCACCAATGAAGCCCTTGCATTCCCGCAGCACTACACCCCCTGCACCACCACCAATGAAGCCCCTGCTCCCCCAGCACTACACCCCCTGCACCACCACCAATGAAGCCCCTGCTCCCCCAGCACTACACCCCCTGCACCACCGCCCATGAAGCCCCTGCTCCCCCAGTACTACACCCCCTGCACCACCGCCCATGAAGCCCCTGCTCCCCCAGCACTACACCCCCTGCACCACCGCCCATGAAGCCCCTGCTCCCCCAGCACTACACCCCCTGCACCACCACCAATGAAGCTCCTGCTCCCCCAGCACTACACCCCCTGCACCACCACCAATGAAGCCCCTGCTCCCCCAGCACTACACCCCCTGCACCACCACCAATGAAGCCCCTGCTCCCCCAGCACTACACCCCCTGCACCACCACCAATGAAGCCCCTGCTCCCCCAGCACTACACCCCCTGCACCACCACCAATGAAGCCCCTGCTCCCCCAGCACTACACCCCCTGCACCACCGCCCATGATGCCCCTGCTCCCCCAGCACTACACCCCCTGCACCACCACCAATGAAGCCCCTGCTCCCCCAGCACTACACCCCCTGCACCACCACCAATGAAGCCCCTGCTCCCCCAGCACTACCACCAATGAAGCCCCTGCTCCCCCAGCACTACACCCCCTGCACCACCACCAATGAAGCCCCTGCTCCCCCAGCACTACACCCCCTGCACCACCGCCAATGAAGCCCCTGCTCCCCCAGCACTACACCCCCTGCACCACCACCAATGAAGCCCCTGCTCCCCCAGCACTACACCCCCTGCACCACCACCAATGAAGCCCCTGCTCCCCCAGCACTACACCCCCTGCACCACCGCCCATGATGCCCCTGCTCCCCCAGCACTACACCCCCTGCACCACCGCCCATGAAGCCCCTGCTCCCCCAGCACTACACCCCCTGCACCACCACCAATGAAGCCCCTGCTCCCCCAGCACTACACCCCCTGCACCACCACCAATGATGCCCCTGCTCCCCCAGCACTACACCCCCTGCACCACCGCCCATGAAGCCCCTGCTCCCCCAGCACTACACCCCCTGCACCACCACCAATGAAGCCCCTGCTCCCCCAGCACTACACCCCCTGCACCACCGCCCATGAAGCCCCTGCTCCCCCAGTACTACACCCCCTGCACCACCACCAATGAAGCCCCTGCTCCCCCAGCACTACCACCAATGAAGCCCCTGCTCCCCCAGCACTACACCCCCTGCACCACCACCAATGAAGCCCCTGCTCCCCCAGCACTACACCCCCTGCACCACCACCAATGAAGCCCCTGCTCCCCCAGCACTACCACCAATGAAGCCCCTGCTCCCCCAGCACTACACCCCCTGCACCACCACCAATGAAGCCCCTGCTCCCCCAGCACTACACCCCCTGCACCACCGCCAATGAAGCCCCTGCTCCCCCAGCACTACACCCCCTGCACCTCCACCAATGAAGCCCCTGCTCCCCCAGCACTACACCCCCTGCACCACCACCAATGAAGCCCCTGCTCCCCCAGCACTACACCCCCTGCACCACCGCCCATGATGCCCCTGCTCCCCCAGCACTACACCCCCTGCACCACCGCCCATGAAGCCCCTGCTCCCCCAGCACTACACCCCCTGCACCACCACCAATGAAGCCCCTGCTCCCCCAGCACTACACCCCCTGCACCATCACCAATGATGCCCCTGCTCCCCCAGCACTACACCCCCTGCACCACCGCCCATGAAGCCCCTGCTCCCCCAGCACTACACCCCCTGCACCACCACCAATGAAGCCCCTGCTCCCCCAGCACTACACCCCCTGCACCACCGCCCATGAAGCCCCTGCTCCCCCAGTACTACACCCCCTGCAGCACCGCCCATGAAGCCCCTGCTCCCCCAGCACTACACCCCCTGCACCACCGCCCATGATGCCCCTGCTCCCCCAGTACTACACCCCCTGCACCACCGCCCATGAAGCCCCTGCTCCCCCAGCACTACACCCCCTGCACCACCACCAATGAAGCCCCTGCTCCCCCAGCACTACACCCCCTGCACCACCACCAATGAAGCCCCTGCTCCCCCAGCACTACACCCCCTGCACCACCACCAATGAAGCCCCTGCTCCCCCAGTACTACACCCCCTGCACCACGGCCCATGAAGCCCCTGCTCCCCCAGCACTACACCCCCTGCACCACCACCAATGAAGCCCCTGCTCCCCCAGCACTACACCCCCTGCACCACCGCCCACGAAGCCCCTGCTCCCCCAGCACTACACCCCCTGCACCACCGCCCATGATGCCCCTGCTCCCCCAGTACTACACCCCCTGCACCACCGCCCATGAAGCCCCTGCTCCCCCAGCACTACACCCCCTGCACCACCACCAATGAAGCCCCTGCTCCCCCAGCACTACACCCCCTGCACCACCACCAATGAAGCCCCTGCTCCCCCAGCACTACACCCCCTACACCACCGCCCATGAAGCCCCTGCTCCCCCAGCTGCAGCACTACACCCCCTGCACCACCACCAATGAAGCCCCTGCTCCCCCAGCACTACACCCCCTGCACCACCACCAATGAAGCCCCTGCTCCCCCAGCACTACACCCCCTACACCACCGCCCATGAAGCCCCTGCTCCCCCAGCTGCAGCACTACACCCCCTGCACCACCACCAATGAAGCCCCTGCTCCCCCAGCACTACACCCCCTGCACCACCACCAATGAAGCCCTTGCATTCCCGCAGCTGCAGCACTACACCCCCTGCACCACCACCAATGAAGCCCTTGCATTCCCGCAGCACTACACCCCCTGCACCACCACCAATGAAGCCCCTGCTCCCCCAGCACTACACCCCCTGCACCACCGCCCATGAAGCCCCTGCTCCCCCAGTACTACACCCCCTGCACCACCGCCCATGAAGCCCCTGCTCCCCCAGCACTACACCCCCTGCACCACCACCAATGAAGCCCCTGCTCCCCCAGCACTACACCCCCTACACCACCACCAATGAAGCCCTTGCATTCCCGCAGCACTACACCCCCTGCACCACCGCCCATGATGCCCCTGCTCCCCCAGCACTACACCCCCTGCACCACCACCAATGAAGCCCCTGCTCCCCCAGCACTACACCCCCTACACCACCACCAATGAAGCCCTTGCATTCCCGCAGCACTACACCCCCTGCACCACCGCCCATGATGCCCCTGCTCCCCCAGCACTACACCCCCTACACCACCACCAATGAAGCCCCTGCTCCCCCAGTTGTAGCACTACACCCCCTGCACCACCGCCAATGAAGCCCTTGCATTCCCGCAGCTGCAGCACTACACCCCCTACACCACCACCAATGAAGCCCCTGCTCCCCCAGCACTACACCCCCTACACCACCGCCAATGAAGCCCTTGCATTCCCGCAGCAGTCTGATTATTCTACCACCGTCCTGTGGCCATTTTGCCCCCACCGTTGGCTCTGGCCGTCTGCTCTCCCTGCACTGATCGTCTCGCAACGCTGTTGCCACCATAACTTTTCTTCCTCTTCTGCCGCAGAACTTTTCTGAAGCTTTCATCTCCTGTTAAACTTCTTCAGTTCTCGGCGTTCGTCCTGGGGGAGGGAGAGCGATGCGACAGGAGGAAACGCAATGTCAGAATCTGTAGCCGAAAACAAACTGCGGCCTGTGGGGACCTGGAGCCTCCGGCGAAGCTTACAGCGGGGTCCTGGGGGATCGCTGGGAACTTGACCAGAAAAATGAAAACTGCAGAGACGGCGTTTACTAATCCGGGAGCCGCTCGTCATTTACAAGAACACGGCGCAGAGCCGGCAGCAGAGCACGAGGCTGCGCAGGCGGGGTCCGAGCTGGGGGCAGGATTCTGGGCCAGTCAGCGGCATGTGGGACACTTGGGATGTGGCGACACCAGGTGCTGATGGTCGGCGCCGCCATCTGTGGACACAATGAGACCAGATGCCGCGGGGCGACCTTCACTTGCCTTTGCAGGGTCAGATTCGTGTATTTTCATGCTGCGTCGCCATCAAACTGTTATTAATGAGCAGAAATCCGTCCTGTCACAAACTCCCCACAAATGCGACAAGGACCACGGGAAATCAACAGAAAGTGACCGCGCCAAAGAGGAATGGCTGCAGCCAAACCGTCCATTTATCGCCTGACTAAAACCATCTGTGGTCGGCTCATTAGCCAAGAGGAGACGCAGCAGCGGGACCGGGGGGCTGCGAGCAGACCCTCTTCTATCATCAGCTTCATCTCTGCTCAGAAACCGCAGCAGAACATGAAGAATGGAAACGAGGCGATTCATGGCCGCTCCTCGCACACGTATAATGTACAGAGCAGCATACAGGCCTGTATCTACCCCACGCTCCAAACTATGCCAGATGTCCTCATGGACGGTCACTGGCATCAATCTCAGACCCCTGTGATAATTAGTTGTCAGATGCCCAATTAAAGGAAATCTCCTTTAGGCGCGTTTCACACTTGCGTTGGGCTGAGCTGCGTAGTTCCTCCGTTAAGCCCCACCTGCTGCTGCACCTCTTCCATTCAGCTCCGCCTACATCGGCATGCGTCCTGCGTACCTATCTTTAACATTGGGTACGCAGGCCATGCGAATGTACCCAAAACTGATGTGGTGTCTCTTGGGGAACTATGGGTGAAAGTACTTTCTGATTGTATGTATGGATGCCAATGGCCGGTGTATTAGAATTGTCTACTGACCTATAATGGCTCCAGCTTGTGAGTAGATCCTGTGTTACTATTCCGACATACAGTGGGGCAAAAAAGTATTTAGTCAGTCAGCAATAGTGCAAGTTCCACCACTTAAAAAGATGAGAGGCGTCTGTAATTTACATCATAGGTAGACCTCAACTATGGGAGACAACTGAGAAAAAAAATTCCAGAAAATCACATTGTCTGTTTTTTTTATCATTTTATTTGCATATTATGGTGGAAAATAAGTATTTGGTCAGAAACAGAATTTCATCTCAATACTTTGTAATATATCCTTTGTTGGCAATGACAGAGGTCAAACGTTTTCTGTAAGTCTTCACAAGGTTGCCACACACTGTTGTTGGTATGTTGGCCCATTCCTCCATGCAGATCTCCTCTAGAGCAGTGATGTTTTTGGCTTTTCGCTTGGCAACACGGACTTTCAACTCCCTCCAAAGGTTTTCTATAGGGTTGAGATCTGGAGACTGGCTAGGCCACTCCAGGACCTTGAAATGCTTCTTACGAAGCCACTCCTTTGTTGCCCTGGCGGTGTGCTTTGGATAATTGTCATGTTGAAAGACCCAGCCACATTTCATCTTCAATGCCCTTGCTGATGGAAGGAGGTTTGCAGTCAAAATCTCACGATACATGGCCCCATTCATTCTTTCATGTACCCGGATCAGTCGTCCTGGCCCCTTTGCAGAGAAACAGCCCCAAAGCATGATGTTTCCACCACCATGCTTTACAGTAGGTATGGTGTTTGATGGATGCAACTCAGTATTCTTTTTCCTCCAAACACGACAAGTTGTGTTTCTACCAAACAGTTCCAGTTTGGTTTCATCAGACCATAGGACATTCTCCCAAAACTCCTCTGGATCATCCAAATGCTCTCTAGCAAACTTCAGACGGGCCCGGACATGTACTGGCTTAAACAGTGGGACACGTCTGGCACTGCAGGATCTGAGTCCATGGTGGCGTAGTGTGTTACTTATGGTAGGCCTTGTTACATTGGTCCCAGCTCTCTGCAGTTCATTCACTAGGTCCCCCCGCGTGGTTCTGGGATTTTTGCTCACCGTTCTTGTGATCATTCTGACCCCACGGGGTGGGATTTTGCGTGGAGCCCCAGATCGAGGGAGATTATCAGTGGTCTTGAATGTCTTCCATTTTCTAATTATTGCTCCCACTGTTGATTTCTTCACTCCAAGCTGGTTGGCTATTGCAGATTCAGTCTTCCCAGCCTGGTGCAGGGCTACAATTTTGTTTCTGGTGTCCTTTGACAGCTCTTTGGTCTTCACCATAGTGGAGTTTGGAGTCAGACTGTTTGAGGGTGTGCACAGGTGTCTTTTTATACTGATAACAAGTTTAAACAGGTGCCATTACTACAGGTAATGAGTGGAGGAAAGAGGAGACTCTTAAAGAAGAAGTTACAGGTCTGTGAGAGCCAGAAATCTGGATTGTTTGTTTCTGACCAAATACTTATTTTCCACCATATTATGCAAATAAAATGATAAAAAAACAGACAATGTGATTTTCTGGATTTTATTTTCTCAGTTTGTCTCCCATAGTTGAGGTCTACCTATGATGTAAATTACAGACGCCTCTCATCTTTTTAAGTGGTGGAACTTGCACTATTGCTGACTGACTAAATACTTTTTTGCCCCACTGTATATGTTATATATAGTTGTAAAGCACTAGCACTTTATAACCAGGTGCTGTACACTACCCGTGGTTGCTCTCCTCGCCCCCCTACCTTTGTATGAGATATCCACGTCTTTCCACCCAACTCTCGCCATAATTATGACCTTGTATTGATGCGAGTGTATTCTATATGTGCCTTCATGTTTAATAAAGACGTGATTTGTCACTTACCATGGACTTTCCCTCCATGTCGTCTGTCCTTGGTCTAGTAGCGGATGTCCTTATATTATGTCGGCACAGGACAGAACTATTGGGGGTGAGACTTCACCGGCCGCCCCCATCATATCCACCACAAGGGCGTAAGGCTGGGGAACCTTATTTCTGCCCAGGGCCTTTAGGATATTTATTCCATCCTTCGGGGGCCACACATATGTGCATTACCTCCGCCCTCAAAGTTCTGACGCTGACACTGGTGCAAGGCCGCAATCGTTCATGACACGCACCCCAGTCATCCAAATACAGCTGTCGGCCCAAGCACTGGGGTCCCCAGGAATCTGCCCAGGGGCCGGATAAAAGGTCACCGAGGGCAGTAAACGACCCACGGGCCTGAGGTTCCCACCCCTGACGAAGGGGTCACAGCGAAGTAATGCCGCTCAGCACATATCCGGAGAGGAGGGGATTGTCGCCATATGCAGGGGGGCACAATGTACATACTGACACCCTGTATGCCCCCTGTATACGGCGACATTATACTGACACCCTGTATGCCCCCTGTATACGGCGACATTATACTGACACCCTGTATGCCCCCTGTATACGGCGACATTATACTGACACCCTGTATGCCCCCTGTATACGGCGACATTATACTGACACCCTGTATGCCCCCTGTATACGGCGACATTATACTGACACCCTGTATGCCCCCTGTATACGGCGACATTATACTGACACCCTGTATGCCCCCTGTATACGGCGACATTATACTGACACCCTGTATGCCCCCTGTATACGGCGACATTATACTGACACCCTGTATGCCCCCTGTATACGGCGACATTATACTGACACCCTGTATGCCCCCTGTATACGGCGACATTATACTGACACCCTGTATGCCCCCTGTATACGGCGACATTATACTGACACCCTGTATGCCCCCTGTATACGGCGACATTATACTGACACCCTGTATGCCCCCTGTATACGGTGACATTATACTGACACCCTGTATGCCCCCCTGTATACGGCGACATTATACTGACACCCTGTATGCCCCCCTGTATACGGTGACATTATACTGACACCCTGTATGCCCCCTGTATACGGCGACATTATACTGACACCCTGTATGCCCCCTGTATACGGCGACATTATACTGACACCCTGTATGCCCCCTGTATACGGCAACATTATACTGACACCCTGTATGCCCCCTGTATACGGCGACATTATACTGACACCCTGTATGCCCCCCTGTATACGGCGACATTATACTGACACCCTGTATGCCCCCCTGTATACGGTGACATTATACTGACACCCTGTATGCCCCCTGTATACGGCGACATTATACTGACACCCTGTATGCCCCCTGTATACGGCGACATTATACTGACACCCTGTATGCCCCCTGTATACGGCGACATTATACTGACACCCTGTATGCCCCCTGTATACGGCGACATTATACTGACACCCTGTATGCCCCCTGTATACGGCGACATTATACTGACACCCTGTATGCCCCCTGTATACGGCGACATTATACTGACACCCTGTATGCCCCCTGTATACGGCGACATTATACTGACACCCTGTATGCCCCCTGTATACGGCAACATTATACTGACACCATGTATGCCCCCTGTATACGGCGACATTATACTGACACCCTGTATGCCCCCTGCATACGGCGACATTATACTGACACCCTGTATGCCCCCTGTATACGGCGACATTATACTGACACCCTGTATGCCCCCCTGTATACGGCGACATTATACTGACACCCTGTATGCCCCCCTGTATACGGTGACATTATACTGACACCCTGTATGCCCCCCTGTATACGGCAACATTATACTGACACCATGTATGCCCCCTGTATACGGCGACATTATACTGACACCCTGTATGCCCCCCTTATACGGCGACATTATACTGACACCCTGTATGCCCCCTGTATACGGCGACATTATACTGACACCCTGTATGCCCCCTGTATACGGCGACATTATACTGACACCCTGTATGCCCCCTGTATACGGCGACATTATACTGACACCCTGTATGCCGCCTGTATACGGCGACATTATACTGACACCCTGTATGCCCCCTGTATACGGCAACATTATACTGACACCCTGTATGCCCCCTGTATACGGCGACATTATACTGACACCCTGTATGCCCCCCTGTATACGGCAACATTATACTGACACCCTGTATGCCCCCTGTATACGGCGACATTATACTGACACCCTGTATGCCCCCCTGTATACGGCAACATTATACTGACACCCTGTATGCCCCCTGTATACAGCGACATTATACTGACACCCTGTATGCCCCCCTGTATACGGTGACATTATACTGACACCCTGTATGCCCCCTGTATACGGTGACATTATACTGACACCCTGTATGCCCCCTGTATACGGCGACATTATACTGACACCCTGTATGCCCCTTTGTATACGGCAACATTATACTGACACCCTGTATGCCCCCTGTATACGGTGACATTATACTGACACCCTGTATGCCCCCTGTATACGGCGACATTATACTGACACCCTGTATGCCCCCTGTATACGGCGACATTATACTGACACCCTGTATGCCCCCTGTATACGGCGACATTATACTGACACCCTGTATGCCCCCTGTATACGGCGACATTATACTGACACCCTGTATGCCCCCTGTATACGGCGACATTATACTGACACCCTGTATGCCCCCTGTATACGGCGACATTATACTGACACCCTGTATGCCCCCTGTATACGGCAACATTATACTGACACCCTGTATGCCCCCTGTATACGGCGACATTATACTGACACCCTGTATGCCCCCTGTATACGGTGACATTATACTGACACCCTGTATGCCCCCCTGTATACGGCGACATTATACTGACACCCTGTATGCCCCCCTGTATACGGTGACATTATACTGACACCCTGTATGCCCCCCTGTATACGGCAACATTATACTGACACCATGTATGCCCCCTGTATACGGCGACATTATACTGACACCCTGTATGCCCCCCTTATACGGCGACATTATACTGACACCCTGTATGCCCCCTGTATACGGCGACATTATACTGACACCCTGTATGCCCCCTGTATACGGTGACATTATACTGACACCCTGTATGCCCCCTGTATACGGCGACATTATACTGACACCCTGTATGCCCCCTGTATACGGCAACATTATACTGACACCCTGTATGCCCCCTGTATACGGCGACATTATACTGACACCCTGTATGCCCCCTGTATACGGCGACATTATACTGACACCCTGTATGCCCCCTGTATACGGCGACATTATACTGACACCCTGTATGCCCCCTGTATACGGCGACATTATACTGACACCCTGTATGCCCCCCTGTATACGGCGACATTATACTGACACCCTGTATGCCCCCTGTATACGGTGACATTATACTGACACCCTGTATGCCCCCTGTATACGGCGACATTATACTGACACCATGTATGCCCCCCTGTATACGGCGACATTATACTGACACCATGTATGCCCCCTGTATACGGCGACATTATACTGACACCCTGTATGCCCCCTGTATACGGCGACATTATACTGACACCCTGTATGCCCCCTGTATACGGCGACATTATACTGACACCCTGTATGCCCCCCTGTATACGGCGACATTATACTGACACCCTGTATGCCGCCTGTATACGGCGACATTATACTGACACCATGTATGCCCCCCTGTATACGGCTACATTATACTAACACCCTGTATGCCCCCTGTATACGGCGACATTATACTGACACCCTGTATGCCCCCCTGTATACGGCAACATTATACTGACACCCTGTATGCCCCCTGTATACGGCTACATTATACTGACACCCTGTATGCCCCCTGTATACGGCGACATTATACTGACACCCTGTATGCCCCCCTGTATACGGCTACATTATACTGACACCCTGTATGCCCCCTGTATACGGCGACATTATACTGACACCCTGTATGCCGCCTGTATACGGCGACATTATACTGACACCCTGTATGCCCCCTGTATACGGCAACATTATACTGACACCCTGTATGCCCCCTGTATACGGCGACATTATACTGACACCCTGTATGCCCCCCTGTATACGGCAACATTATACTGACACCCTGTATGCCCCCTGTATACGGCGACATTATACTGACACCCTGTATGCCCCCCTGTATACGGCAACATTATACTGACACCCTGTATGCCCCCCTGTATACGGTGACATTATACTGACACCCTGTATGCCCCCTGTATACGGTGACATTATACTGACACCCTGTATGCCCCCTGTATACGGCGACATTATACTGACACCCTGTATGCCCCTTTGTATACGGCAACATTATACTGACACCCTGTATGCCCCCCTGTATACGGTGACATTATACTGACACCCTGTATGCCCCCTGTATACGGTGACATTATACTGACACCCTGTATGCCCCCTGTATACGGCGACATTATACTGACACCCTGTATGCCCCCTGTATACGGCGACATTGTACTAACACCCTGTATGCCCCCCTGTATACGGCGACATTATACTGACACCCTGTATGCCCCCCTGTATACGGTGACATTATACTGACACCCTGTATGCCCCCTGTATACGGCGACATTATACTGACACCATGTATGCCCCCTGTATACGGCAACATTATACTGACACCCTGTATGCCCCTTTGTATACGGCGACATTATACTGACACCCTGTATGCCCCCTGTATACGGCGACATTATACTGACACCCTGTATGCCCCCCTGTATACGGCAACATTATACTGACACCCTGTATGCCCCCTGTATACGGCGACATTATACTGACACCCTGTATGCCCCCCTGTATACGGCAACATTATACTGACACCCTGTATGCCCCCCTGTATACGGCAACATTATACTGACACCCTGTATGCCCCCTGTATACGGCAACATTATACTGGCACCCTGTATGCCCCCCTGTATACGGCAACATTATACTGGCACCCTGTATGCCCCCTGTATACGGCGACATTATACTGACACCCTGTATGCCCCCTGTATACGGCGACATTATACTGACACCCTGTATGCCCCCCTGTATACGGCGACATTGTACTAACACCCTGTATGCCCCCCTGTATACGGCGACATTATACTGACACCCTGTATGCCCCCCTGTATACGGCAACATTATACTGGCACCCTGTATGCCCCCTGTATACGGCGACATTATACTGACACCCTGTATGCCCCCTGTATACGGCGACATTATACTGACACCCTGTATGCCCCCTGTATACGGCGACATTATACTGACACCCTGTATGCCCCCTGTATACGGCGACATTATACTGACACCATGTATGCCCCCTGTATACGGCAACATTATACTGACACCCTGTATGCCCCTTTGTATACGGCGACATTATACTGACACCCTGTATGCCCCCTGTATACGGTGACATTATACTGACACCCTGTATGCCCCCCTGTATACGGCAACATTATACTGACACCCTGTATGCCCCCTGTATACGGCAACATTATACTGACACCCTGTATGCCCCCCTGTATACGGCGACATTATACTGACACCCTGTATGCCCCCCTGTATACGGCAACATTATACTGACACCCTGTATGCCCCCTGTATACGGCGACATTATACTGACACCCTGTATGCCCCCTGTATACGGCGACATTATACTGACACCCTGTATGCCCCCTGTATACGGCAACATTATACTGACACCCTGTATGCCCCCTGTATACGGCAACATTATACTGACACCCTGTATGCCCCCCTGTATACGGCGACATTATACTGACACCCTGTATGCCCCCTGCATACGGCAACATTATACTAACACCCTGTATGCCCCCTGTATACGGCAACATTATACTGACACCCTGTATGCCCCCTGTATACGGCGACATTATACTGACACCCTGTATGCCCCCTGTATACGGCGACATTATACTGACACCCTGTATGCCCCCTGTATACGGCAACATTATACTAACACCCTGTATGCCCCCCTGTATACGGCAACATTATACTAACACCCTGTATGCCCCCCTGTATACGGCAACATTATACTGACACCCTGTATGCCCCCTGTATACGGCGACATTATACTGACACCCTGTATGCCCCCTGTATACGGCAACATTATACTGACACCCTGTATGCCCCCTGTATACGGCGACATTATACTGACACCCTGTATGCCCCCTGTATACGGCGACATTATACTGACACCCTGTATGCCCCCTGTATACGGCGACATTATACTGACACCCTGTATGCCCCCTGTATACGGCAACATTATACTGACACCCTGTATGCCCCCTGTATACGGCAACATTATACTGACACCCTGTATGCCCCCTGTATACGGCAACATTATACTGACACCCTGTATGCCCCCTGTATACGGCGACATTATACTGACACCCTGTATGCCCCCTGTATACGGCAACATTATACTGACACCCTGTATGCCCCCTGTATACGGCAACATTATACTGACACCCTGTATGCCCCCTGTATACGGCAACATTATACTGACACCCTGTATGCCCCCCTGTATACGGCAACATTATACTGACACCCTGTATGCCCCCTGTATACGGCGACATTATACTGACACCCTGTATGCCCCCTGTATACGGCAACATTATACTGACACCCTGTATGCCCCCTGTATACGGCGACATTATACTGACACCCTGTATGCCCCCTGTATACGGCGACATTATACTGACACCCTGTATGCCCCCTGTATACGGCAACATTATACTGACACCCTGTATGCCCCCTGTATACGGCAACATTATACTGACACCCTGTATGCCCCCTGTATACGGCAACATTATACTGACACCCTGTATGCCCCCTGTATACGGCGACATTATACTGACACCCTGTATGCCCCCTGTATACGGCGACATTATACTGACACCCTGTATGCCCCCTGTATACGGCAACATTATACTGACACCCTGTATGCCCCCTGTATACGGCAACATTATACTGACACCCTGTGTGACCCCATATACACATCTGTATGTGAGGAACCCCCTCTAGTGGTGACTGTGTATATATATACACACTCACCGGCCACTTTATTAGGTACACCTGTCCAACTTCTTGTTAACACTTAATTTCTAATCAGCCAATCACATGGCGGCAACTCAGTGCATTTAGGCATGTAGACATGGTCAAGACAATCTCCTGCAGTTCAGACCGAGCATCAGTATGGGGAAGAAAGGTGATTTGAGTGCCTTTGAACGTGGCATGGTTGTTGGTGCCAGAAGGGCTGGTCTGAGTATTTCAGAAACTGCTGATCTACTGGGATTTTCCCGCACAACCATCTCTAGGGTTTACAGAGAATGGTCCGAAAAAGAAAAAAAATCCAGTGAGCGGCAGTTCTGTGGGCGGAAATGCCTTGTTGATGCCAGAGGTCAGAGGAGAATGGGCAGACTGGACCGAGCTGATAGAAAGGCAACAGTGACTCAAATCGCCACCCGTTACAACCAAGGTAGGCCTAAGAGCATCTCTGAACGCACAGTGCGTCGAACTTTGAGGCAGATGGGCTACAGCAGCAGAAGACCACACCGGGTACCACTCCTTTCAGCTAAGAACAGGAAACTGAGGCTACAATTTGTACAAGCTCATCGAAATTGGACAGTAGAAGATTGGAAAAACGTTGCTTGGTCTGATGAGTCTCGATTTCTGCTGCGACATTCGGATGGTAGGGTCAGAATTTGGCATAAACAACATGAATAGTCCATGAGCCAAGAACCAAATTTGACGATATCGGTACCAAGCGGAGTGACTAATTCTCTTTGGTATTTTTAGGTAGATGCATGTCTGTAGTTTATTTTTTGATATGATAGCCCTTACATATACGTAGCTTATTAACCCCTTCAGCCCTAGGCCTATTTGTACCCAAGTGCCTAAGCCAATCTGACCTGTGCCACTTCATGGGCTAATAACTTTGGAACGCTTTCACCTATCCAAGCCATTCTGAGATTGTTTTCTCGTGACATATTGTACTTCACGTCAGTGCTAAATGGGAGTCAATATATTTTACCTTTCTATATAAAAAAATGCTAAATATTCGGAAATTTTGGAAAAATCGGCAATTTTTTAACTTTGAAATTCTCTGCTTTTTACAAAAATACTGATACCCCCCATAATAGTTATTAATTTACACTCCCCACATGTTTACTTCATATTGGCATCATTTTGAAAATGAAACCTTATTGTTTTACGACGTAATAGGGCTTATAGTTTTATGCGCAATTTTTCACATTTACAGCAAAACCCACTTTTCAAAGGACCAAGTCACTTCTGAAGTCACTTTAAGGGGCTTACATAACAGAAACCACCCATAAATTACCCCATTTTGCAAACTACACCCCTCAAGCTGTTCAAAACTCATTTTTAAAAACTGTTAACCCTTTAGGTGTTCCACAGGAATTTTAGCATGAGCCAAGAACCAAATATGACGATATCGGTACCACCCGGAGTGACTAGATGTAGTATTTGTAACAAAATTTAATCCAAGTTATGTAAATACACACTGAACATGTCATGTGCATATATATATATATATATATATATATATATATATATATATATATATATATATATATATATGTTACTCCATAATATCTTCAACATCGGACTCTGAATCTGACTGTTGTTCTACTGGCTCGTCTTCAGTACCCTTGTTCTGGCATGTCTGTAATCTGCACATGTCTGTGCACTTCAGGCCATTGCTGAGGCAAGTACACTGAGGAAGTTCACATGACCGCACACACTTGCAGGACAGTAGCTGTATAATAGCTTCTGGTGCTGGTGCCCCTTGCATCCACTTGACAACAAGCTTTCCGTCGTTATCTATCATCCAACCGCAGTCTGTTGGGTTTGCAACCCATGGCTGGCTCTGCAGACTTCTCCTCCAGATCGCAGCCTGGTAGTTTGCACGCAGTGCATGCATGAAAAGGCAGTCCTGGCAAGGAGGGAGTTGACTTGACTCTACCACTCCACGTCTGGCACAGAACAGCTGATAACGGAGCCTGTTTACCTCAGTTGTTTGGGTAGTTGGCAGGTACATGTGGCAGGTGATTTCCTGTAACTTCTCAAAAAGTTCGGTAGACACTTCCCATGAACGACCAACTTCCTGAAAGGCATCCTGGTATGTCTTGTTCATCTTCAACTGCTTGAGTGTCGTCATCTTCCCACGGCCAGCGAATGCACTGACGGTGTCACAGCCTGTAAATGCATGCATACCAATCAATGAATCACATACGCTGCCTCCCAATGTTCGGCTCAGAGTGGTGATATCCAGGAATCTTGTCCGGTTCTGTGTACCGCATTTCTGGAACAGGTGGGATGGGATTTTGTGGCACATGCCCAGACACAGGACCATGACATCAGTATCCTCCGAAGTGATGATGACCGACTTGTAACCAGATTCTGCTGCATGAAGAGCATGGAGAAGGAGGCGTGTGTCTGCTTCTTCTTGATTTGACTTAAGGTCAGCAGCCTCTTCCCACTGTTCTTTGGTGATCTTAAAGCAGAGCTGCTCACATGTGACATACAGCTCCTTCTCCTCAAGCTTCTCCCTGTGGTGTTTCGCCTTCCATTCTTCTACCAGAAACTTTATGAGACTTGCCTTGTTGGAGGAACTACTTAGAAGCTTTTTCCACTGCTGGATGTTGTGCCCATGTTGAATGTTCTTGAAATGGATCCCTGTGCCTTCATATCTGTTGACTCTTTCTGTATCTTTGATGGATGTCTCCTTGTAGACGTCAAAGACAATATCAATGCGCTTGCTCTTAGCACCCTCATGGATAGCGCGACTCATTGCTGTGCCTGCTAGCTGGCCAAATGTTGCATTGTTTCCCTTCAGTTTCTGAACCAGGCTCATCCCATCAATGATGGTTGCAGAGGGCTCGGGGATCACTTCTGCAGGACGAGCATTCCTCTCCAACTCCCTTGCGAGGGCAGCCTTGTTGGTCTTGCGGATAGACCCATCACCATTGGCAAGTGCCCATGGCAATGGACCCAGGGGATGAGTCAAGACATCACTCATTTGTAGCTTTCTGTTCTCAGCTACAAGTATCATCTGGCCAAATAGGTTTCTGTCAGCCTTCAAAATTACCTCCTTGCCAAGACCTTGTCTGCGTGTCTTCATTTGGATGTTAGAGAACGTTTTAAGTTTGTTCTTCGTCATCTTGTCATGAAACAATGTAGTTGGCTTATCGGTACCCAAACGCTCATCCTTGAATGTTTGATATGCATCCTCTCCTATACTGTATGCCCCTTGAAGGTCTTTGGCTACATCTGGTGGTGCTACAGTCGCTGTTGACAAACTGATAAGTTCACCATTATGCTCTTTGTTGAAGGGGTTCACCCAACCTGTCTCCAGCAGTTGAACGAAAGATTGGACATCGGCTTCATCTCTTCTAATCCTAGACACCTGTAGGTCTGAATGGCTGAAGTCAGTATATTGTTGGCCTACCAGGGCCCTCAGCTGCCTCAAGTACATACTGCGGTACTCTGATGTCAGGTAGAACCTGGAAACAGCTCCAACTTTGAGGCTGAAGCCTTTTGTGCCCCCTGGTGTCTGGGTGTCTTTGTTGATTGTCTCTTCAATGGTCTGGTCCACAGGAATTCGTCCAAAAGGATTCTTGCTACCGATCTGGACCGAAAAGCCACCTTGCATGAAGTATTCATGGACCTCTGGGTGTTCTATGGGCAGCCGAGACATTGTGGCATAGTAATAGGTTAGGTATCGGGCATAGTTGACCTTGTCATAGGCAAAACACCATGGTATCATCTGTCGGATTGCTCCTAGGTGAAGCATCCAGTTGCCTTCTCTTGAAGCTCGAACCAGGGCCAGCATGGTCTCGACCATGTCCAAGTATGACATCCAGAATGCTGAGAGTTGTTCATTTCTGAGGGTCTCAAGATAAACTTGAAAGAGCTTCAGGGTAAGTGTGCAAGATTCATTATCCAAGAGCTTTTCGAAGGATCCCTGCGACACACTGATGCGAAAGTTTGTGATGTTCTTCAGTGTTTCATCCAGATGGTGAAGGTCCCTTGCATGGTTTTCTTCTAGCCATGGAAGGAAGTTTTTCCATGCAAGCCTCATAAGTGCTTCATAGACCAGCTTGTGTAGTCTCACTGCTCTGTTGTACCTCCGGCCGTCCATCACTCCAGACACTGATCCTTCAGCGATTACACCGGATTCAACACACAGATCTCTGCAGTGTACGACAACATATCGGGTGTTGTTGTGTTCGGGAGAGATTGGTGAACAAATAGTGGGGTGCATTTTTTGCTGGTACACCTCTTAAAAATAAAAAAATGAGCCTAAAATGACACCTTCATGTAAAAAATGCACTTTTTCCATTTTCTCAACCAAGTGTTTCCAACTACTGTGAAACACTGGTTGGGTCAAAGTGGTCACTATACCCCCTAAAAGATTCCTTGGGGGTGTAGTTTCCAAAATAGGGTCACTTTTTGGGGTTTCCACTGTGGGGGTACCTCAGGCAGCCTTCAAATGTGACATGGCCCCCTAGATTTCTTCCAGTGAATCCGCCACCCAAAAACCACATAGCGCTCCTTCCGTGTTGAGCTGTGCTGTGTGCCCATACTTTAGTTTACGAGTACATGTGGGGTGTTTCTATAAACTGCAGAATTAGGGTAACCAAGTTTGGGTTTGCCGTTAACCCTTGCTAGGTTGCAGGTAAAATTGGATTACAATGTAATATCTGGAAAAAAAATGAAATTTTGAAATTTCGCCTTCATTCTGCTAAAATTCCTGTGGAACACCTAAAGGGTTAACAGTTTTTAAAAATGAGTTTTGAACAGCTTGAGGGGTGTAGTTTGCAAAATGGGGTAATTTATGGGTGGTTTCTGTTATGTAAGCCCCTTAAAGTGACTTCAGAAGTGACTTGGTCCTTTGAAAAGTGGGTTTTGCTGTAAATGTGAAAAATTGCGCATAAAACTATAAGCCCTATTACGTCGTAAAACAATAAGGTTTCATTTTCAAAATGATGCCAATATGAAGTAAACATGTGGGGAGTGTAAATTAATAACTATTATGGGGGGTATCAGTATTTTTGTAAAAAGCAGAGAATTTCAAAGTTAAAAAATTGCCGATTTTTCCAAAATTTCCGAATATTTAGCATTTTTTTATATAGAAAGGTAAAATATATTGACTCCCATTTAGCACTGACGTGAAGTACAATATGTCACGAGAAAACAATCTCAGAATGGCTTGGATAGGTGAAAGCGTTCCAAAGTTATTAGCCCATGAAGTGGCACAGGTCAGATTGGCTTAGGCACTTGGGTACAAATAGGCCTAGGGCTGAAGGGGTTAATAAGCTACGTATATGTAAGGGCTATCATATCAAAAAATAAACTACAGACATGCATCTACCTAAAAATACCAAAGAAAATTAGTCACTCCGGGTGGTACCGATATCTGGCCCGGCTCATGGACTAGAAAGCATGGATCCATCCTGCCTTGTATGGAGCATCTTTGGGATGTGCAGCCGACAAATCTGCGGCAACTGTGTGATGCCATCATGTCAATATGGACCAAAATCTCTGAGGAATGCTTCCAGCACCTTGTTGAATCTATGCCACGAAGAATTGAGGCAGTTCTGAAGGCAAAAGGGGGTCCAACCCGTTACTAGCATGGTGTACCTAATAAAGTGGCCGGTGAGTGTATATGGCGATATTGTACTGACACCCTGTGTGACCCCCTATATACGGCGACATTATACTGACACCCTGTATGCCCCCTGTATACGGCGACATTATACTGACACCCTGTATGCCCCCTGTATACGGCAACATTATACTGACACCCTGTATGCCCCCTGTATACGGCGACATTATACTGACACCCTGTATGCCCCCTGTATACGGCGACATTATACTGACACCCTGTATGCCCCCGGTATACGGCGACATTATACTGACACCCTGTGTGACCCCATATATATGGCGATATTGTACTGACACCCTGTATGCCCCCTGTATATGGCGACATTATACTGACACTCTGTGACCCCGTATATATGGCGATATTGTACTGACACCCTGTGTGACCCCCTATATATGGTGACATTATACTGACACCCTATGGACCCCCTATATACGGCGACATTATACTGACACCCTGTGCGACCCCCTATGTACGGTGACATTAGTGACACCCTGTGTGACCCCCTGTATATGGAGACATACTGGCACCCTGTGTGATCTGCTATATACGGTGACATTATACTGACACCCTGGGTGATCCGCTATATACGGCGACATTATACTGACACCCTGTGTGACCCCCCTATATAGGGCGACATTATACTGACACCCTATGGCCGCTCCTGTATACGGTGACATTATACTGACACCCAGTGTAACCCCTATATACTGCCCCCCTATGTGTCTGCCATCAGCCTCTTATTATGGCTCTATGCTGTTATAGGGTCTGCACTATGAGGGCGAGGGGTTCTGGTTGCAGTGTTGCACCCGGAGGGTGGGTGTTGGGGTCTTACAGGAGATGACTCGGTCCCTATTAGCGGCACAGATGCTGTTGCCGCTCTCTGGCATTGTCGTGGAGTAGGATGGCATGCTGAGCTCCGGGCCGACTGCCAGCCACTTCCCACGGGCACAGGATGCCCAGATCCAGCACCAAAGATGCTGCTGGGGGACTGCGGAGTTCACATACTTCTACTGCCTCTGAGAACTGTGTGATATCATGGTGCATTGTGACCACCCATATCAGAGGCCGCAGCCATGAGGTGTGAAGGTGACACCCCCGTTATGTCACATCATATTGTGTACAGACCTCGCACAAATCGAAGAGTGAGACCTGATCACAGGATGGTGATATATCTGTTGTGACCCTTCTCTGGGGTACAGACCCCTCACCTCGTGCCCCCACACCCCATGCTGCCTCACCCCTTAGGCATTAATTCCTTCTTACTTTGATTCCCTTTTCTCTATTGCTTGGGTTGTGGTGGAGGAACATCAGTAGCTCCAGTGTCTCCGGTGTTTCCGGGTCTCCAGTGTCTCCGGGTCTCCAGTGTCTCCGGGTCTCCAGTGTCTCCGGGTCCCCAGTGTCTCTGGGTCTCCTGTGTCTCCGGTGTTTCCGGGTCTCCAGTGTCTCCGGGTCTCCAGTGTCTCCGGGTCTCCAGTGTCTCTGGGTCTCCAGTGTCTCCGTATCTCCAGTGTCACCGGTGTCTCTAGTTCTCCATTGTCTCCAGGTCTCTAGTGTCTCCAGTGTCTCTGAGTCCCCAGTGTCTCTGGGTCTCCTGTGTCTCCAGTGCCCACGGGTCTCCAGTGTCTCTGGGTCTCCAGTGTCTCCGTATCTCCAGTGTCACCGGTGTCTCTAGTTCTCCATTGTCTCCAGGTCTCTAGTGTCTCCAGTGTCTCTGAGTCCCCAGTGTCTCTGGGTCTCCTGTGTCTCCAGTGCCCACGGGTCTCCAGTGTCTCTGGGTCTCCAGTGTCTCCGTATCTCCAGTGTCACCGGTGTCTCTAGTTCTCCATTGTCTCCAGGTCTCTAGTGTCTCCAGTGTCTCTGAGTCCCCAGTGTCTCTGGGTCTCCTGTGTCTCCAGTGTCCCCGGGTCTCCAGTGTCCCCGGGTCTCCAGTGTCTCTGGGTCACCGGTGTCTCCGGTTCTCCAGTGTCTCCGGTTCTCCAGTGTCTCCGATTCTCCAGTGTCTCCGATTCTCCAGTGTCTCCGGGTCCCCAGTGTCCCCGAGTCCCCAGTGTCTCTGGGTCCCCAGTGTCTCTGGGTCTCCTGTATTTCCAGTGTTTTTTTTTTTCCTTCAGAGTTTTGCTGCCTAGTCCTTAATTGCTGTCTAGCTGCTTCTTACCTCCTCTTAACCCTTGAATGGCTCTGATCTTAGCTGTTTATCATGGATGTCCAGAGTTTGGCTTCCAGCCTGAGTAATCTCGCGGCAAAGGTTCAAAACATACAGGATTTCGTTGTTCACACTCCCATGTCTGAACCTAGAATTCCTATTCCAGAGTTTTTTTCTGGAGATAGATCTACCTTCCTGAATTTCAGGAACAATTGTAAATTGTTTCTCTCTTTGAAATCTCGCTCCTCTGGAGACCCTGCTCAACAGGTCAAGATTGTTATATCGTTCCTACGGGGCGACCCTCAGAATTGGGCATTTGCATTGGCACCAGGGGATCCTGCATTGCTCAGTGTGGATGCGTTTTTTCTGGCATTGGGATTGCTCTATGAGGAACCTAACTTAGAGATTCAGGCTGAAAAGGCTTTATTAGCCCTCTCTCAGGGGCATGATGAAGCGGAAATATATTGTCAGAAATTTCGGAAATGGTCGGTGCTTACTCAGTGGAATGAGTGCGCCCTGGCTGCAAACTTCAGAGATGGTCTTTCTGAGGCCATTAAGGATATTATGGTGGGGTTCCCTGCGCCTACAGGTCTGAATTAGTCTATGGCTATGGCCATTCAGATTGATCGGCGTTTACGGGAGCGCAAACCCGTGCACCAGTTGGCGGTGTCTTCTGAACAGGCACCTGAGACTATGCAATGTGATAGAATTCAGTCCAGAAGTGAACGGCAAAATTATAGGCGGAAAAATGGTTTGTGTTTTTATTGTGGTGATTCAGCTCATGTTATATCAGCATGCTCTAAACGCACAAAAAGGGTTGATAAATCTTTTGCCATTGATACTCTGCAGTCTAAGTTCATTTTGTCTGTGACTCTGATTTTTTCACTGTCTTCCATTTCCGTCGATGCCTATGTGGATTCAGGCGCTGCCCTGAGTCTTATGGATTGGTCATTTGCTAAACGCTGCGGTTTTAGTCTAGAGCCTCTGGAAGTTCCTATTCCTCTGAAAGGAATTGATTCTACACCATTGGCTATGAATAAACCGCAGTATTGGACACAAGTGACCATGCGCATGACTCCCGTTCATCAGGAGGTGATTCGCTTCCTTGTACTGTATAATTTACATGATGTACTAGTGCTTGGTCTGCCATGGTTACAAACTCATAATCCTGTCCTGGACTGGAAAACAATGTCTGTGCTAAGCTGGGGATGTCACGGGGTTCATGATGATGCACCTCCGATTTCTATCGCTTCATCTACTCCTTCGGAGATCCCTGCGTTTTTGTCGGATTATAGGGATGTTTTTGAGGAGCCTAAGCTCAATTCGCTCCCTCCCCATAGAGAGTGTGACTCTGCTATAGAATTGATTCCTGGCAGTAAGTTCCCTAAGGGTCGTTTATTTAATCTGTCACTGCCAGAGCATACTGCTATGCGGAATTATATTAAGGAGTCCTTGGAAAAGGGACATATTCGTCCATCTTCGTCCCCTCTGGAAGCAGGTTTTTTTTTCGTGGCAAAAAAAGATGGTTCCCTGAGGCCTTGTATAGATTATCGCCTTCTGAATAAGATTACAGTCAAATACCAGTATCCATTGCCATTATTTACTGATTTGTTTGCTCGCATTAAGGGGGCTAGGTGGTTCACTAAGATAGATCTTCGCGGTGCGTATAATCTGGTGCGGATAAAACAGGGTGATGAGTGGAAAACCGCATTTAATACGCCTGAGGGCCATTTTGAGTATTTGGTAATGCCTTTTGGACTCTCCAATGCTCCGTCAGTCTTTCAGTCCTTTATGCACAATATTTTCCGTGAATATCTGGATAAGTTTATGATTGTGTATTTGGATGATATTTTGGTGTTTTCTGATGACTGGGAGTCTCATGTTCTACAGGTCAGGAAGGTGTTTCAGGTTTTGCGGGCCAATTCTCTGTTTGTGAAGGGCTCAAAGTGTCTCTTCAGAGTCCAGAAGATTTCTTTTTTGGGGTACATTTTTTCTCCTTCTACTATTGAGATGGATCCCGTTAAGGTTCAGGCTATTTGTGACTGGACACAACCTACATCTGTTAAGAGCCTTCAGAAGTTCTTGGGGTTTGCTAATTTTTATCGTCGGTTCATTGCTAATTTTTCCAGTATTGTTAAACCTTTGACTGATTTGACTAAAAAGGGTGCTGATGTTGCTGATTGGTCTCCTGCGGCTGTGGAGGCCTTTCAGGAACTTAAGCGCCGGTTTTCTTCTGCTCCTGTGTTGTGTCAACCAGATGTTTCACTTCCTTTCCGTGTGGAGGTTGATGCTTCCGAGATTGGAGCGGGGGCGGTTTTGTCACAGAGAAGTTCTAATGGCTCGGTGATGAAGCCATGTGCTTTCTTCTCTAGAAAATTCTCGCCCGCCGAGCGCAATTATGATGTGGGTAATCGGGAGCTTTTGGCCATGAAGTGGGCATTTGAGGAGTGGCGTCATTGGCTTGAGGGTGCTAAACATCGCGTGGTGGTCTTGACTGATCACAAGAATCTCATTTACCTTGAGTCTGCCAGGCGTTTGAATCCTAGACAGGCTCGTTGGTCGTTATTTTTTTCTCGTTTCAATTTCGTGGTTTCATACCTGCCAGGTTCAAAGAATGTGAAGGCAGATGCTCTTTCCAGGAGTTTTGTGCCTGACTCTCCTGGAGACACTGGGCCTGCTGGTATCCTTAGGGATGGGGTAATATTGTCCGCCGTATCCCCAGACTTGCGACGCGCATTGCAGGAGTTTCAGGTGGATAAACCGGATCGATGTCCACCAGAAAGACTGTTTGTTCCGGATGATTGGACCAGTAGAGTCATCTCCGAGGTCCATTCTTCTGTGTTGGCTGGTCATCCTGGAATATTTGGTACAAGAGACTTGGTGGCCAGGTCTTTTTGGTGGCCTTCCTTGTCTAGGGATGTGCGTACCTTTATGCAGTCTTGTGAAGTGTGTGCTCGAGCTAAGCCTTGCTGTTCATGGGCTAGTGGGTTGTTGTTATCCTTGCCCATCCCGAAGAGGCCTTGGACGCACATTTCCATGGATTTTATTTTTGATCTCCCGGTTTCACAGAAAATGTCCGTTATCTGGGTTGTGTGTGACCGCTTTTCTAAGATGGTTCATTTGGTGCCTTTGCCTAAGTTGCCCTCCTCCTCTGAGTTGGTTCCTTTGTTTTTTTCAGAACGTGGTTCGTTTGCATGGGATTCCGGAGAATATCGTTTCTGACAGGGGATCCCAGTTTGTGTCTAGATTTTGGCGGACGTTTTGTGCCAAGATGGGCATTGATTTGTCTTTCTCGTCTGCATTCCATCCTCAGACGAATGGCCAGACGGAGCGAACTAATCAGACCTTGGAAACTTATTTGAGGTGTTTTGTTTCTGCTGATCAGGATGACTGGGTTGCTTTTTTGCCACTGGCCGAATTTGCTCTTAATAATCGGGCTAGTTCGGCCACGTTGGTCTCTCCTTTTTTTTGTAATTCGGGGTTTCATCCTCGTTTTTCCTCTGGTCAGGTGGAGTCTTCGGATTGTCCTGGAGTGGACGTGGTGGTGGACAGGCTACATCACATTTGGAATCAGGTGGTGGACAATTTGAAGTTATCTCAGGAGAAGACTCAGCAGTTTGCTAATCGCCGTCGCCGCGTGGGTCCCCGACTTCTTGTTGGGGACTTGGTGTGGTTGTCTTCTCGTTTTGTCCCTATGAAGGTCTCTTCTCCTAAGTTCAAGCCTCGGTTCATCGGTCCTTATAGGATCTCGGAGATTCTTAACCCTGTATCTTTCCGTTTGGATCTCCCAGCATCGTTCGCTATTCATAATGTGTTCCATCGGTCGTTGTTGCGGAGGTATGAGGTGCCTGTTGTTCCTTCGGTCGAGCCTCCTGCTCCGGTGCTGGTGGAGGGAGAATTGGAGTATGTTGTTGAAAAGATCTTGGATTCTCGTGTTTCCAGACGCAAGCTCCAGTATTTGGTTAAGTGGAAGGGTTATGGTCAGGAGGACAATTCCTGGGTGGTCGCCTCCGATGTTCATGCGACTGATTTGGTCCGCGCCTTCCATAGAGCTCACCCTGATCGCCCTGGGGGTTCTCGTGAGGGTTCGGTGACCCCTCCTCAAGGGGGGGGTACTGTTGTGGATTCTGTTTGCGGGCTCCCTCTGGTGGTTACTGCTGGTACTGGGTGACTTTGGTGGGTTGTGGCCTTTGGTTTCCATCTGTCCATCAGAGGCTGGGTGTTTCCTATTTTACCTGGCCTTTCTGTCATTTCCCTTGCCGGCTATCAATGTGTTCAGATGTGCTCTGTTTGGTTCCTGCCTACCTGCTCCCAGATCTTTCAGGATAAGCTAAGTGCTGATTTTCAGTTGTTTGGTTTTTTGTCCAGCTTGCTTAGAATGTCTCTTTGTTAGCTGGTTGCTCTAGTGGACTGAGGTTCTCCCCATGTGCCATGAGTTGGCACATGGGTTCTTGTAATCTCAGGATGGTTTTTTTGATTAGGGTTTTTTGCTGACCGCTCAGTCCCCTTTTGTGTCATTCTGCTTTCTAGTTTTCAGCGGGCCTCTATTTGCTAAAGCTATATACATCATCTCTATGTGTGTGCCTTCCTCTCATTTCACCGTCAATGCATGTGGGGGGCAACTATATCTTTGGGGTTAATTCCTCTGGAGGCAAGTGAGGTCTTTGTTTTCTCTGCAGTACTAGTTAGCTCTTAGGCTGGTGCGTGGCGTCTAGAACCAACGTAGGCACGCTCCCTGGCTATCTCTAGTTGCGTTTGTCAGGCGTAGGGCAGCGGTCAGCCCAGGTTCCATCACCCTAGAGCTCGTCCGATATTTATTATACTTTGCTAATCCTGTGCTATCCCTAGCCATTGGGGATTCATGACACTGGGTCTCCAGTGTCTCTGGGTCTCCAGTGTCTCTGGGTCCACAGTGTCTCTGGGTCCCCAGTGTCTCTGGGTCTCCAGTGTCTCCAGTTCTCCAGTGTCTCTGGGTCTCCAGTGTCCCCAGGTCTCCAGTGTTCCCGGGTCCCCAGTGCCTCTGGGTGTCCACTGTCTCCGGGTCTCAAGAGTCTCTGGGTCTCCTGAGTCTCGAGTGTCCCTGGGTCTCTAGTGTTTCCGATTCTCCAGTGTCTCTGGGTCTCCAGTGTTTCTGGGTCTCCAGTATCCCTGGGACTCTACTGTCTCTGGGTCTCTAGCGTCTCCGGTTCTCCAGTGTCTCTGGGTCTCCAGTGTCCCCGCATCCCCAGTGTCTCCTGTTTCTCCAGTGTCCCCGGGTCTCTACTGTCTCCGGGTCTCTAGTGTCTCTGGGTCTCGAGTGTCCCCGAGTCCCCAGTGTCTCTGGGTCTCCAGTGTCTCTGGGTCTCCAGTGTCCCTGGGTCTCCAGTGTCCCCGGGTCCCCAGTGTCCCCGGGTCCCCAGTGTCTCTGGGTCTCCAGTGTCTCTGGGTCTCCAGTGTCTCTGGGTCTCCAGTGTCTCTGGGTCCACAGTGTCTCTGGGTCCCCAGTGTCTCTGGGTCTCCAGTGTCCCCAGGTCTCCAGTGTTCCCGGGTCCCCAGTGCCTCTGGGTGTCCACTGTCTCCGGGTCTCAAGAGTCTCTGGGTCTCCTGTGTCTCCAGTGTCCCTGGGTCTCTAGTGTCTCCGGGTCTCTAGTGTCTCTGGGTCTCTAGTGTCTCTGGGTCTCCAGTGTCTCTGGGTCTCCAGTGTCCCTGGGTCCCCAGTGTCTCTATTGTCTCCGGTTCTCCAGGGTCTCTGGGTCTCCAGTGTCTCTGGGTCTCCAGTGTCCCCGGGTCCCCAGTGTCTCTGGGTCTCCAGTGTCTCCGAGTCTCTAGTGTCTCTGGGTTTCCTGTGTCTCCAGTGTCCCTGAGTCTCTACTGTCTCCGGGTCTCTAGTGTCTCCGGTTCTCCAGTGTCTCTGGGTCTCCAGTGTCCCCGGGTCCCCAGTGTCTCTGGGTCCCAAGTGACTCTGTGTCTCCTGTGTCTCTGGGTCCCCAGTGTCTCTGGGTCTCCTGAGTCTCGAGTGTCCCTGGGTCTCTAGTGTTTCCGATTCTCCAGTGTCTCTGGGTCTCCAGTGTTTCTGGGTCTCCAGTATCCCTGGGACTCTACTGTCTCTGGGTCTCTAGCGTCTCTGGTTCTCCAGTGTCTCTGGGTCTCCAGTGTCCCCGCATCCCCAGTGTCTCCTGTTTCTCCAGTGTCCCCGGGTCTCTACTGTCTCCGGGTCTCTAGTGTCTCTGGGTCTCGAGTGTCCCCGAGTCCCCAGTGTCTCTGGGTCCCCAGTGTCTCTGGGTCTCCAGTGTCTCTGGGTCTCCAGTATCTCCGGTTCTCCAGTGTCTCCGGTTCTCCAGTGTCCCCGGGTCTCCAGTGTCCCCGGGTCTCCAGTGTCCCCGGGTCTCCAGTGTCCCCGGGTCTCCAGTGTCTCTGGGTCTCCAGTGTCTCTGGGTCTCCAGTGTCCCCGGGTCCACCGTGTCTCTGGGTCCCCAGTGTCTCTGGGTCTCCAGTGTCGCCGGGTCTCCAGTGTCGCCGGGTCTCCAGTGTCTCTGGGTCCCTAGTGTCTCTGGATCTCCAGTGTCCCCGGGTCCACCGTGTCTCTGGGTCCCCAGTGTCTCTGGGTCTCCAGTGTCTCCAGTTCTCCAGTGTCTCTGGGTCTCCAGTGTCCCCAGGTCTCCAGTGTTCCCGGGTCCCCAGTGCCTCTGGGTGTCCACTGTCTCCGGGTCTCAAGAGTCTCTGGGTCTCCTGTGTCTCCAGTGTCCCTGGGTCTCTACTGTCTCCGGGTCTCTAGTGTCTCCGGTTCTCCAGTGTCTCTGGGTCTCCAGTGTCCCTGGGTCCCCAGTGTCTCTGGGTCTCCTGTGTCTCTAGTGTCTCCGGGTCTCTAGTGTCTCCGGTTCTCCAGTGTCTCTGGGTCTCCAGTGTCTCCGGGTCTCCAGTGTCCCCGGGTCCCCAGTGTCTCTGGGTCTCCAGTGTCTCTGAGTCTCTAGTGTCTCTGGGTCTCCTGTGTCTCCAGTGTCCCTGAGTCTCTACTGTCTCCGGGTCTCTAGTGTCTCCGGTTCTCCAGTGTCTCTGGGTCTCCAGTGTCCCCAGTTTCTCTGGGTCTCCAGTGTCTCCGAGTCTCTAGTGTCTCTGGGTTTCCTGTGTCTCCAGTGTCCCTGAGTCTCTACTGTCTCTGGGTCTCCAGTGTCTCTGGGTCTCCAGTGTCTCTGGGTCTCCAGTGTCCCCGGGTCCCCAGTGTCTCTGGGTCCCCAGTGACTCTGTGTCTCCTGTGTCTCTGTCTCTGGGTCCCCAGTGTCTCTGGGTCTCCTGAGTCTCGAGTGTCCCTGGGTCTCTAGTGTTTCCGATTCTCCAGTGTCTCTGGGTCTCCAGTGTTTCTGGGTCTCCAGTATCCCTGGGACTCTACTGTCTCTGGGTCTCTAGCGTCTCCGGTTCTCCAGTGTCTCTGGGTCTCCAGTGTCCCCGCATCCCCAGTGTCTCCTGTTTCTCCAGTGTCCCCGGGTCTCTACTGTCTCCGGGTCTCTAGTGTCTCTGGGTCTCGAGTGTCCCCGAGTCCCCAGTGTCTCTGGGTCTCCAGTGTCTCTGGGTCTCCAGTGTCTCCGGTTCTCCAGTGTCTCTGGGTCTCCAGTGTCCCCGGGTCCCCAGTGTCTCTGGGTCTCCAGTTTCTCTGGGTCTCTAGTGTCTCTGGGTCTCTAGTGTCTCTGGGTTTCCTGTGTCTCCAGTGTCCCTGAGTCTCTACTGTCTCCGGGTCTCTAGTGTCTCCGGTTCTCCAGTGTCTCTGGGTCTCCAGTGTCCCCGGGTCCCCAGTGTCTCTGGGTCCCAAGTGACTCTGTGTCTCCTGTGTCTCTGGGTCCCCAGTGTCTCTGGGTCTCCTGAGTCTCGAGTGTCCCTGGGTCTCTAGTGTTTCCGATTCTCCAGTGTCTCTGGGTCTCCAGTGTTTCTGGGTCTCCAGTATCCCTGGGACTCTACTGTCTCTGGGTCTCTAGCGTCTCTGGTTCTCCAGTGTCTCTGGGTCTCCAGTGTCCCCGCATCCCCAGTGTCTCCTGTTTCTCCAGTGTCCCCGGGTCTCTACTGTCTCCGGGTCTCTAGTGTCTCTGGGTCTCGAGTGTCCCCGAGTCCCCAGTGTCTCTGGGTCCCCAGTGTCTCTGGGTCTCCAGTGTCTCTGGGTCTCCAGTATCTCCGGTTCTCCAGTGTCTCCGGTTCTCCAGTGTCCCCGGGTCTCCAGTGTCCCCGGGTCTCCAGTGTCCCCGGGTCTCCAGTGTCCCCGGGTCTCCAGTGTCTCTGGGTCTCCAGTGTCTCTGGGTCTCCAGTGTCCCCGGGTCCACCGTGTCTCTGGGTCCCCAGTGTCTCTGGGTCTCCAGTGTCGCCGGGTCTCCAGTGTCGCCGGGTCTCCAGTGTCTCTGGGTCCCTAGTGTCTCTGGATCTCCAGTGTCCCCGGGTCCACCGTGTCTCTGGGTCCCCAGTGTCTCTGGGTCTCCAGTGTCTCCAGTTCTCCAGTGTCTCTGGGTCTCCAGTGTCCCCAGGTCTCCAGTGTTCCCGGGTCCCCAGTGCCTCTGGGTGTCCACTGTCTCCGGGTCTCAAGAGTCTCTGGGTCTCCTGTGTCTCCAGTGTCCCTGGGTCTCTACTGTCTCCGGGTCTCTAGTGTCTCCGGTTCTCCAGTGTCTCTGGGTCTCCAGTGTCCCTGGGTCCCCAGTGTCTCTGGGTCTCCTGTGTCTCTAGTGTCTCCGGGTCTCTAGTGTCTCCGGTTCTCCAGTGTCTCTGGGTCTCCAGTGTCTCCGGGTCTCCAGTGTCCCCGGGTCCCCAGTGTCTCTGGGTCTCCAGTGTCTCTGAGTCTCTAGTGTCTCTGGGTCTCCTGTGTCTCCAGTGTCCCTGAGTCTCTACTGTCTCCGGGTCTCTAGTGTCTCCGGTTCTCCAGTGTCTCTGGGTCTCCAGTGTCCCCAGTTTCTCTGGGTCTCCAGTGTCTCCGAGTCTCTAGTGTCTCTGGGTTTCCTGTGTCTCCAGTGTCCCTGAGTCTCTACTGTCTCTGGGTCTCCAGTGTCTCTGGGTCTCCAGTGTCTCTGGGTCTCCAGTGTCCCCGGGTCCCCAGTGTCTCTGGGTCCCCAGTGACTCTGTGTCTCCTGTGTCTCTGTCTCTGGGTCCCCAGTGTCTCTGGGTCTCCTGAGTCTCGAGTGTCCCTGGGTCTCTAGTGTTTCCGATTCTCCAGTGTCTCTGGGTCTCCAGTGTTTCTGGGTCTCCAGTATCCCTGGGACTCTACTGTCTCTGGGTCTCTAGCGTCTCCGGTTCTCCAGTGTCTCTGGGTCTCCAGTGTCCCCGCATCCCCAGTGTCTCCTGTTTCTCCAGTGTCCCCGGGTCTCTACTGTCTCCGGGTCTCTAGTGTCTCTGGGTCTCGAGTGTCCCCGAGTCCCCAGTGTCTCTGGGTCTCCAGTGTCTCTGGGTCTCCAGTGTCTCCGGTTCTCCAGTGTCTCTGGGTCTCCAGTGTCCCCGGGTCCCCAGTGTCTCTGGGTCTCCAGTTTCTCTGGGTCTCTAGTGTCTCTGGGTCTCTAGTGTCTCTGGGTCTCTAGTGTCTCCGGGTCTCTAGTGTCTCCGGGTCTCTAGTGTCTCCAGTATCCCTGGGTCTCTACTGTCTCTGGGTCCCTAGTGTCTCTGGATCTCCAGTGTCTCTGGGTCTCCAGTGTCCCCGGGTCCACCGTGTCTCTGGGTCCCCAGTGTCTCTGGGTCTCCAGTGTCTCCAGTTCTCCAGTGTCTCTGGGTCTCCAGTGTCCCCGGGTCCACCGTGTCTCTGGGTCCCCAGTGTCTCTGGGTCTCCAGTGTCTCCAGTTCTCCAGTGTCCCCAGGTCTCCAGTGTTCCCGGGTCCCCAGTGCCTCTGGGTGTCCACTGTCTCCGGGTCTCAAGAGTCTCTGGGTCTCCTGTGTCTCCAGTGTCCCTGGGTCTCTACTGTCTCCGGGTCTCTAGTGTCTCCGGTTCTCCAGGTCTCCAGTGTCCCTGGGTCCCCAGTGTCTCTGGGTCTCCTGTGTCTCTATTGTCTCCGGGTCTCTAGTGTCTCCGGTTCTCCAGTGTCTCTGGGTCTCCGGGTCTCCAGTGTCCCCGGGTCCCCAGTGTCTCTGGGTCTCCAGTGTCTGAGTCTCTAGTGTCTCTGGGTCTCCTGTGTCTCCAGTGTCCCTGAGTCTCTACTGTCTCCGGGTCTCTAGTGTCTCCGGTTCTCCAGTGTCTCTGGGTCCCCAGTGTCCCCGGGTCCCCAGTGTCTCTGGGTCCCCAGTGACTCTGTGTCTCCTGTGTCTCTGGGTCCCCAGTGTCTCTGGGTCTCCTGAGTCTCGAGTGTCCCTGGGTCTCTAGTGTTTCCGATTCTCCAGTGTCTCTGGGTCTCCAGTGTTTCTGGGTCTCCAGTATCCCTGGGACTCTACTGTCTCTGGGTCTCTAGTGTCTCTGGATCTCCAGTGTCTCTGGGCCTCCAGTGTCCCCGAGTCCACCGTGTCTCTGGGTCCCCAGTGTCTCTGGGTCTCCAGTTCTCCAGTGTCTCTGGGTCTCCAGTGTCCTCAGGTCTCCAGTGTCCCCGGGTCCCCAGTGCTTCTGGGTGTCCACTGTCTCCGGGTCTCTAGAGTCTCTGGGTCTCCTGTGTCTCCAGTGTCCCTGGGTCTCTACTGTATCCGGGTCTCCGGTTCTCCAGTGTCTCTGGGTCTCCAGTGTCCCTGGGTCCCCTGTGTCTCTATTGTCTCCGGGTCTCTAGCCTCTCCGATTCACCAGTGTCCCTGGGTCTCCAGTGTCTCTGGGTCTCCAGTGTCCCCGGGTCCCCAGTGTCTCTGGGTCTCCAGTGTCTCCGAGTCTCCAGTGTCTCTGGGTCTCCTGTGTCCCAGTGTCCCTGAGTCTCTAGTGTCTCCGGGTCTCTAGTGTCTCCGGTTCTTCAGTGTCTCTGGGTCCCCAGTGACTCTGGGTCTCCTGTGTCTCTGGGTCTCCTGAGTCTCGAGTGTCCCTGGGTCTATAATGTGTTTCCGATTCTCCAGTGTCTCTGGGTCTCCAGTGTCCCCGGGTCCCCAGTGTCTCTGGATGCCCTGTCTCTGGGTCTCCTCTGTCTCCGGGTCTCTAGTGTCTCCAGTGTCTTCGGGTCTCCAGTGTCTCTGGATCCCCAGTGTCCCTGGGTCTCCAATGTCCCTGGGTCTCTAGTGTCTCCGGGTCTCTAGTGTCTCCAGTGTCTCTTGGTCTCCAGTGTCCCGGGTCCCCAGTGTCTCTGGGTCTCCTGTGTCTCCACAGTGTCCCTGGGTCTCTAGCGTCTCCGGGTCTCTAGTGTCTCCAGTGTCTCTTGGTCTCCAGTGTCCCCGGGTCCCCAGTGTCTCTGGGTCTCCTGTGTCTCTAGGTCTCCTGTGTCTCCGTTGTGTCTCGTGGTCTCTGGTCACCAGCACAGACTTCACCTGTGAAATTCTCATAAAACAGTCAGAAATCATTTCTCATAATTTTGAGTAAAAATTTTTTGTTAAAGTGTCCCTGTCATCAGGATTGTGCTCAGTAACTACAGTGTCACGTCGGCGCCATTGTACTGAGTACAATACCTGGTGATGAAATCCATCTTGTGGAATCTTTATTTTCAGTTTTGAGTTTATGATATGCTCGCGCTCCGGGGCGGTGCTGTGGGGGTCTTCATGTGGTGCTCTGCTTACATATTCATACTGACGGCTTCTGACAGGTCACTGATCCCTCACTGACCTGCCCCCTATTTTATATAATGAACATTATGTAGCAAAGCATCACACCGCATAAAGAACCCCCACACACACAGCCCCACCCACGGGCCTGCCCGGAAGCACCAGAATCTCAGTAACCGAAAACTACGAATCCAGATTCCACAACAACCGCAAGATGGATTTCATCACCAGGTATCAGTGTAATCAGTATAACGGCACCGACCTGACACTGTCTGTAATCACTGAGCACAATCCTGATCACAGGTATCAGTGTAATCAGTATAACGGCACTGACCTGACACTGCCTGTAGTCACTGAGCACAATCCTGATCACAGGTATCAGTGTAATCAGTATAACAGCACCGACCTGACACTGTCTGTAGTCACTGAGCACAATCCTGATCACAGGTATCAGTGTAATCAGTATAACGGCACCGACCTGACACTGTCTGTAGTCATTGAGCACAATCCTGATCACAGATATCAGTGTAATCAGTATAACGGCACTGACCTGACACTGCCTGTAGTCACTGAGCACAATCCTGATCACAGGTATCAGTGTAATCAGTATAACAGCACCGACCTGACACTGTCTGTAGTCACTGAGCACAATCCTGATCACAGGTATCAGTGTAATCAGTATAACGGCACAGACCTGACACTGCAAAATGTCAGCATTACATCCAGAAGGCAGTCACATTAGTAAGACACCCAGAGAGGCCATCCTGACCCATAAATGCCCAGAGAGGCTATTCTGACCCATAAATGCCCAGAGAGGCCATCCTGACCCATAAATGCCCAGAGAGGCTATTCTGACCCATAAATGACCAGAGAGGCCATCCTGACCCATAAATGCCCAGAGAGGCTATTCTGACCCATAAATGCCCAGAGAGGCCATCCTGACCCATAAATGCCCAGAGAGGCTATTCTGACCCATAAATGCCCAGAGAGGCCATTCTGACCCATAAATGCCCAGGGAGGCCATCCTGACCCATAAATGCCCAGGGAGGCCATCCTGACCCATAAATGCCCAGGGAGGCCATCCTGACCCATAAATGCCCAGAAAGGCCATCCTGACCCATAAATGCCCAGAGAGGCCATCCTGACCCATAAATGCCCAGAGAGGCCATCCTGACCCATAAATGCCCAGAGAGGCTATTCTGACCCATAAATGCCCAGAGAGGCCATCCTGACCCATACATGCCCAGAGAGGCTATTCTGACCCATAAATGCCCAGAGAGGCCATCCTGACCCATAAATGCCCAGAGAGGCTATTCTGACCCATAAATGCCCAGAGAGGCCATCCTGACCCATAAATGCCCAGAGAAGCTATTCTGACCCATAAATGCCCAGAGAGGCCATCCTGACCCATAAATGCCCAGAGAGGCCATTCTGACCCATAAATGCCCAGAGAGGCCATTCTGACCCATAAATGCCCAGAGAGGCCATCCTGACCCATAAATGCCCAGAGAGGCCATCCTGACCCATAAATGCCCAGAGAGGCCATCCTGACCCATAAATGCCCAGAGAGGCCATCCTGACCCATAAATGCCCAGAGATGCCATCCTGACCCATAAATGCCCAGAGAGGCCATCCTGACCCATAAATGCCCAGAGAGGCCATCCTGACCCATAAATGCCCAGAGAGGCCATCCTGACCCATAAATGCCCAGAGAGGCCATCCTGACCCATAAATGCCCAGAGAGGCCATCCTGACCCATAAATGCCCAGAGAGGCCATCCTGACCCATAAATGCCCAGAGAGGCCATCCTGACCCATAAATGCCCAGAGAGGCCATCCTGACCCATAAATGCCCAGAGAGGCCATCCTGACCCATAAATGCCCAGAGAGGCCATCCTGACCCATAAATGCCCAGAGAGGCCATCCTGACCCATAAATGCCCAGAGAGGCCATCCTGACCCATAAATGCCCAGAGAGGCCATCCTGACCCATAAATGCCCAGAGAGGCCATCCTGACCCATAAATGCCCAGAGAGGCTATTCTGACCCATAAATACCCAGAGAGGCTATTCTGACCCATAAATACCCAGAGAGGCCATCCTGACCCATAAATGCCCAGAGAGGCCATTCTGACCCATAAATGCCCAGAGAGGCTATTCTGACCCATAAGTGCCCAAAGAGGCTATTGTGACCCATAAGTGCTCAGAGAGGCCATTCTGACCCATAAGCAGCAAGAGAAGCCATTCTGACTTTTCTGGACTTTTCCAAAGCTTTTGATACGGTGCCACACAAAAGGTTGTTACATAAAATGAGAGTAATGGGGATAGGGGAAAATATGTGTAAGTGGGTTGAGAGCTGGCTCAGGGATAGGAAACAAAGGGTGGTTATTAATGGAGCACACTCGGACTGGGTTGCGGTTAGCAGTGGGGTACCACAGGGGTCAGTATTGGGCCCTCTTCTTTTTAACATATTTATTAATGACCTTGTAGGGGGCATTCAGAGTAGAATTTCAATATTTGCAGATGACACTAAACTCTGCAGGGTAATCAATACAGGGGAGGACAATTTTATATTACAGGATGATTTATGTAAACTAGAAGCTTGGGCTGATAAATGGCAAATGAGCTTTAATGGGGATAAATGTAAGGTCATGCACTTGGGTAGAAGTAATAAGATGTATAACTATGTGCCTAATTCTAAAATTCTGGGCAAAACCGTCAATGAAAAAGACCTGGGTGTATGGGTGGATGACAAACTCATATTCAGTGGCCAGTGTCAGGCAGCTGCTACAAAGGCAAATAAAATAATGGGATGCATTAAAAGAGGCATAGATGCTCATGAGGAGAACATAATTTTACCTCTATACAAGTCACTAGTTCGACCACACTTAGAATACTGTGCACAGTTCTGGTCTCCGGTGTATAAGAAAGACATAGCTGAACTGGAGCGGGTGCAGAGAAGAGCGACCAAGGTTATTAGAGGACTGGGGGGTCTGCCATACCAAGATAGGTTATTACACTTGGGGCTATTTAGTTTGGAAAAACGAAGACTAAAGGGTGATCTTATGTTAATGTATAAATATATGAGGGGACAGTACAAAGACCTTTCTGATGATCTTTTTAATCATAGACCTGAGACAGGGACAAGGGGGCATCCTCTACGTCTGGAGGAAAGAAGGTTTAAGCATAATAACAGACGCGGATTCTTTACTGTAAGAGCAGTGAGACTATGGAACTCTCTGCCGTATGATGTTGTAATGAGTGATTCATTAATTAAATTTAAGAGGGGACTGGATACCTTTCTGGAAAAGTATAATGTTACAGGGTATATACACTAGATTCCTTGATAAGGCGTTGATCCAGGGAACTAGACTGTAACAACTCTGCTGGCATCACGGCATGGCCTCGCATTTCTCACACTATCTTACCCACTGCTCCAGGTCATGATGTGGTTTCTGTTTCTTGCCAGCTCCATGTTCTGTGTCTCTGCTCTCTGCATGCTTCATAGTTCTGTGTATAGAGGGGCGGCGCCTGAACTCTCTGGTTCTTATAGGAATCAGGTGCATCTGTCCAATCTGTTCCTGACCAATTGCCAGGAGACCTCCAGTATTTAGTTCAGCTCCACCCAGTGCTCTGGGCCTGTGCAATGTGTTAGCTCAGTTAGTGTCTTGCTTCTGAGTTTGCCTGGCCTTTCTCTGAGTTACTCCCTCTCTGGAGGAGTCTCTGTGTTATTTCCTTGGTCTTGTTGTCCGCCCACCAGGAGGCAGAATATCCTGTCCCAGTGTCTTTGTCCTTGTGTCTTGTTCCATTGCCTTGTCTGTACTTAGTCTTACCTCGGTCTCCTAGTCTTTGGCTTCCTTCCCTGTTGTCTTTCCTTGTATTCTCAGTCTGCTTACACTCCGCTCTCTTGCAGCTCTGCCTGCTCTGAACCTTTGTTACTTTACCTCTGCTCCTCACTTCTGCGTTTCTGCTCCTTTCTACTCAGCTTATCTTCTGCTGTTGCAGTTATCCCTTGCTGCAGCTTCTCTCCACATTCCTTGTGGCTCTGCTCAGCTTTGCTGCAGAGACCTCTCCCGCAGCTCCTCTCCGCTCCTTGCGGTTCTACCTGGCTCCGCTCCTTGCGGTTCTACCTGGCTCCGCTCCTTGCGGTTCTACCTGGCTCCGCTCCTTGCGGTTCTACCTGGCTCCGCTCCTTGCGGTTCTACCTGGCTCCGCTCCTTGCGGTTCTACCTGGCTCCTGCACTTGGCTCTGCCGCCAGCTCTTGGCTCCGCCTCCTGCCTGTCTGCACTTGGCTCCACCTCTTGGCTCCACCTCTTGGCTCCGCCTCCTGCCTGTCTGCACTTGGCTCCGCCTCCAGCTCTTGGCTCCGCCTCCTGCTGTTTTGCACTTGGCTCCGCCTCCTGCTCTTGGCCCCGCCTCCTGCATTTCTGTTCTTGGCTCTAGCTCCTGTGCTTTCGCTCTGCATCCGCTCTTGCGGTCTTTATCTACTTATTCCTAGGTCCTCGTGTCTGTACAGGTTCTTACCCGTTCTACATACCTGCCTGCTGACCGGTCCCTACCGGTTCTTCCAGTGTACCAGTCTTGTCCACCAGTCCTGCCAGAGAGCCAGCCGTGCCCGCCTGCCTGACAGTGTTCCTGTTGTACCCGTCTGCCTGCCTATGTGCCAGCCGTGCCCGCTTGCTTGTCTATGTTCCGTTCCCTGGTGGGATCAGCGGCCACAACCAGACTCCACCCTGGAGTGGTACCTGGTAGCTTCCTATTGCACAAGTCTGACCTCACCATCAGAGGCTCCAGCGAACACCTAGGAAGCTACTTAGTTACGCCCCTTCCAGGGAGGTTTGGTCTGTGGCACAGTGGGGCCACTCCCCCGCACGCCCGCGCCAACCAGTCTGGGCGCGAGCATGACATAGACTGACTGCCGTATGTGGAGTCGGGAAGGAATTTTTTTCTCCATGGTGGAGTTACTCTTTGCCACATGGGTTTTTTTTGCCTTCCTCTGGATCAACATGTTAGGGCATGTTAGGTTAGGCTATGGGGTGAACTAGATGGACTTACAGTCTTCCTTCAACCTTAATAACTATGTAACTATGATCCATAAGTGCCTAGAGAGGCGAATTTGACCCATAAGTGCCCAAAGAGACTATTCTGCCCCATAATTGCACAGAGAAGCCATTCTGACCCATAAGTACCCAGAGAAGGCATTCTGACCCATAAGTACCCAGAGAAGGCATTCTGACCCATATCTTCCCTATGCGACACCAGACTATCAGGTCCCCTTCTATTTTACAAATACATATGATGTAATACAAAAAAGATGCCGCGCTATAGGATTGTTACATACGGATAGTAGAACCCGAAGCCACGATGGGAATGTAGTACAACACCTAGTGGACACAGTGTCCACCCTTCTGGTGGTGTTAAGGGAAGCTGGATACTGTGTCCACTAGGTGTTGTACTACATTCCCATCGTGGTTATACTATCCGTATGTAACAATCCTATAGCGCGGCATCTTTTTTGCATTATGTGCTAAACCTTAAAGTGGACAGATTTTAGCACCAGCTCTGTCCTGATTCCAGCAGCTTAGGATTTGTCTTTCCAGGGTGAGTGCCAGTGTAACCATTTTTACATAAATACATATGATGGTTTCTGTTCTTTTGCTATTGTTTTAAAGGGAACCTGTCACCCCCAAAATGGAAGGTGAGCTGCGGCCACCGGCATCAGGGGCTTATCTCCAGCATTCTGTAATGCATTCTGTAATGCTGTAGATAAGCCCCCGATGTATCCTGAAAGATGAGAAAAATAGGTTAGATTATACTCACTCAGGGGCGGTCCGGGGCCTCCCATCTTCTTACGATGACGTTCCCTTCTGGTCTTCACGCTGCGGCTCCGGAGTACTGATCCGTCCTGTTGAGGGCAAAGTACTGCAGTACACAGGGTCCAGGAAAGGTCAGAGAGGCCCAGTGTCTGCGCACTGCAGTACTTTGCTCTGCCCTCAACAGGGCAAATCAGTTCGCCGGAGCCGCAGCGTGAAGACCAGAAGAGGACGTCATAATAAGAAGATGGGAGGCGCCGGACCGAACCACGACAGCCATCAGACCCGGACCGCCCCTGGGTGAGTATAAACTAACCTCTTTTTCTCATCTTTCAGGATACATCGGGGACTAATCTACAGCATTACAGAATGCATTATAGAATGCTGGAGATAAGCCCCTGATGCCGGTGGGCTTACCTCACCCTCGATTTTGGGGGTGACTCGTTCCCTTTAACATCACACTAACACTTTGCTGTAGGCCCATTTGAGTTTCTGGCAGCGGTCAGTACTTTTGGGTCGGGTGGTCAATCGTTCTGCACATCTAGGATTGGTGAGAATTGTCATCTCCTTCTTGCAGCAGCTCCACATCTGTCAGATTGCGGGGACATCTCCTGTGTACAGCGCCCTCTTCAGGTCACCACAGATTGCAGGGGCATCTCCTGTGTACAGCGTCCTCTTCAGGTCACCACAGATTGTGGGGGCATCTCCTGTGTACAGCGCCCTCTTCAGGTCACCACAGATTGCGGGGGCATCTCCTGTGTACAGCGTCCTCTTCAGGTCACCACAGATTGCGGGGGCATCTCCTGTGTACAGCGTCCTCTTCAGGTCACCACAGATTGCAGGGGCATCTCCTGTGTACAGCGCCCTCTTCAGGTCACCACAGATTGTGGGGACATCTCCTGTGTACAGCGCCCTCTTCAGGTCACCACAGATTGCGGGGGCATCTCCTGTGTACAGCGTCCTCTTCAGGTCACCACAGATTGCGGGGACATCTCCCGTGTACAGCGCCCTCTTCAGGTCACCACAGATTGCGGGGGCATCTCCTGTGTACAGCGTCCTCTTCAGGTCACCACAGATTGCGGGGACATCTCCCGTGTACAGCGCCCTCTTCAGGTCACCACAGATTGCGGGGACATCTCCTGTGTACAGCGTCCTCTTCAGGTCACCACAGATTGCGGGGACATCTCCTGTGTACAGCGTCCTCTTCAGGTCACCACAGATTGCGGGGACATCTCCTGTGTACAGCGTCCTCTTCAGGTCACCACAGATTGCGGGGACATCTCCTGTGTACAGCGTCCTCTTCAGGTCACCACAGATTGCGGGGACATCTCCTGTGTACAGCGTCCTCTTCAGGTCACCACAGATTGCGGGGACATCTCCTGTGTACAGCGCCCTCTTCAGGTCACCACAGATTGCGGGGACATCTCCTGTGTACAGCGTCCTCTTCAGGTCACCACAGATTGCGGGGACATCTCCTGTGTACAGCGTCCTCTTCAGGTCACCACAGATTGCGGGGACATCTCCCGTGTACAGCGCCCTCTTCAGGTCACCACAGATTGCGGGGACATCTCCCGTGTACAGCGTCCTCTTCAGGTCACCACAGATTGCGGGGACATCTCCTGTGTACAGCGTCCTCTTCAGGTCACCACAGATTGCGGGGACATCTCCTGTGTACAGCGTCCTCTTCAGGTCACCACAGATTGCGGGGACATCTCCTGTGTACAGCGCCCTCTTCAGGTCACCACAGATTGCGGGGACATCTGTGTACAGCGTCCTCTTCAGGTCACCACAGATTGCGGGGGCACCTCCTGTGTACAGCGCCCTCTTCAGGTCACCACAGATTGCGGGGACATCTCCTGTATACAGCGCCCTCTTCAGGTCACCACAGATTGCGGGGACATCTCCTGTGTACAGCGCCCTCTTCAGGTCACCACAGATTGCGGGGACATCTCCTGTGTACAGCGCCCTCTTCAGGTCACCACAGATTGCGGGGACATCTCCTGTGTACGGCGTCCTCTTCAGGTCACCACAGATTGCGGGGACATCTCCTGTGTACAGCGCCCTCTTCAGGTCACCACAGATTGCGGGGACATCTCCTGTGTACAGCGCCCTCTTCAGGTCACCACAGATTGCGGGGACATCTCCCGTGTACAGCGCCCTCTTCAGGTCACCACAGATTGTGGGGACATCTCCTGTGTACAGCGTCCTCTTCAGGTCACCACAGATTGTGGGGACATCTCCTGTGTACAGCGTCCTCTTCAGGTCACCACAGATTGCGGGGACATCTGTGTACAGCGTCCTCTTCAGGTCACCACAGATTGCGGGGACATCTCCCGTGTACAGCGCCCTCTTCAGGTCACCACAGATTGCGGGGACATCTCCCGTGTACAGCCCCCTCTTCAGGTCACCACAGATTGCGGGGACATCTCCTGTGTACAGCGCCCTCTTCAGGTCACCACAGATTGCGGGGACATCTCCTGTGTACAGCGCCCTCTTCAGGACACCACAGATTGCGGGGACATCTCCCGTGTACAGCGCCCTCTTCAGGTCACCACAGATTGCGGGGACATCTCCTGTGTACAGCGCCCTCTTCAGGTCACCACAGATTGCGGGGACATCTCCCGTGTACAGCGCCCTCTTCAGGTCACCACAGATTGCGGGGACATCTCCCGTGTACAGCGCCCTCTTCAGGTCACCACAGATTGCGGGGGCATCTCCCGTGTACAGCGCCCTCTTCAGGTCACCACAGATTGCGGGGACATCTCCTGTGTACAGCGCCCTCTTCAGGTCACCACAGATTGCGGGGGCATCTCCTGTGTACAGCGCCCTCTTCAGGTCACCACAGATTGCGGGGGCATCTCCTGTGTACAGCGCCCTCTTCAGGTCACCACAGATTGCGGGGGCATCTCCTGTGTACAGCGCCCTCTTCAGGTCACCACAGATTGCGGGGACATCTCCTGTGTACAGCGCCCTCTTCAGGTCACCACAGATTGCGGGGACATCTCCTGTGTACAGCGCCCTCTTCAGGTCACCACAGATTGCGGGGACATCTCCTGTGTACAGCGCCCTCTTCAGGTCACCACAGATTGCGGGGACATCTCCTGTGTACAGCGCCCTCTTCAGGTCACCACAGATTGCGGGGACATCTCCTGTGTACAGCGCCCTCTTCAGGTCACAACAGATTGCGGGGGCATCTCCTGTGTACAGCGCCCTCTTCAGGTCACCACAGATTGCGGGGGCATCTCCTGTGTACAGCGCCCTCTTCAGGTCACCACAGATTGCGGGGGCATCTCCTGTGTACAGCGCCCTCTTCAGGTCACCACAGATTGCGGGGACATCTCCTGTGTACAGCGCCCTCTTCAGGTCACCACAGATTGCGGGGACATCTCCTGTGTACAGCGCCCTCTTCAGGTCACCACAGATTGCGGGGACATCTCCTGTGTACAGCGCCCTCTTCAGGTCACCACAGATTGCGGGGACATCTCCTGTGTACAGCGCCCTCTTCAGGTCACCACAGATTGCGGGGGCATCTCCTGTGTACAGCGCCCTCTTCAGGTCACCACAGATTGCGGGGACATCTCCTGTGTACAGCGCCCTCTTCAGGTCACCACAGATTTCGGGGCATCTCCTGTGTACAGCGCCCTCTTCAGGTCACCACAGATTGCGGGGACATCTCCTGTGTACAGCGCCCTCTTCAGGTCACCACAGATTGCGGGGACATCTCCTGTGTACAGCGCCCTCTTCAGGTCACCACAGATTGCGGGGACATCTCCTGTGTACAGCGCCCTCTTCAGGTCACCACAGATTGCGGGGGCATCTCCTGTGTACAGCGCCCTCTTCAGGTCACCACAGATTGCGGGGACATCTCCTGTGTACAGCGCCCTCTTCAGGTCACCACAGATTGCGGGGACATCTCCTGTGTACAGCGCCCTCTTCAGGTCACCACAGATTGCGGGGGCATCTCCTGTGTACAGCGCCCTCTTCAGGTCACCACAGATTGCGGGGACATCTCCTGTGTACAGCGTCCTCTTCAGGTCACCACAGATTGCGGGGGCATCTCCTGTGTACAGCGCCCTCTTCAGGTCACCACAGATTGCGGGGACATCTCCTGTGTACAGTGCCCTCTTCAGGTCACCACAGATTGCGGGGACATCTCCTGTGTACAGCGTCCTCTTCAGGTCACCACAGATTGCGGGGCATCTCCTGTGTACAGCGCCCTCTTCAGGTCACCAGATTGTGGGGGCATCTCCTGTGTACAGCGCCCTCATCAGGTCACCACAGATTGCGAGGACATCTCCTGTGTACAGCGCCCTCTTCAGGTCACCACAGATTGCGGGGACATCTCCTGTGTACAGCGCCCTCTTCAGGTCACCACAGATTGCGGGGACATCTCCCGTGTACAGCGTCCTCTTCAGGTCACCACAGATTGTGGGGACATCTCCTGTGTACAGCGCCCTCTTCAGGTCACCACAGATTGCGGGGACATCTCCTGTGTACAGCGTCCTCTTCAGGTCACCACAGATTGCGGGGACATCTCCTGTGTACAGCGCCCTCTTCAGGTCACCACAGATTGCGGGGACATCTCCTGTGTACAGCGCCCTCTTCAGGTCACCACAGATAGCGGGGACATCTCCTGTGTACAGCGCCCTCTTCAGGTCACCACAGATAGCGGGGACATCTCCTGTGTACAGCGTCCTCTTCAGGTCACCACAGATTGCGGGACATCTCCTGGGTACAGCGTCCTCTTCAGGTCACCAGATTGTGGGGGCATCTCCTGTGTACAGCGCCCTCCTTAGGTCACCGCAGATTGTCCCTTAGGTTTAGGTCTTGACTCGGCCACTCCAGAACGTTCATCTTCTTCTGGAGAAGCTGGTATTTTGGTAACTTGGAGGTACTTTAGGGTTGTTGTTGTTGCTGAAAGGTGAAATTCCTCCTCATGTTTGGCTTTTTAGCAGTCTGGAAGGTCTGAAATTGTCTCATATTGGCCCTGTCCATAATCCCCTCCCCGTAGACTAAACCCCCAATTCCAGCTTCTGAAAACCATCCCCAGAGCACAATGCTGCCCCACCATGCCTCACTGTGGACTGGACTATGACTGGCCAGAGAATCCTGCAACTCCTTTAACGTTGCTGTCGGCCTCTTAGGGTATGTGTCCACGTTCAGGTTTGCTTCAGGCTTTGGTCAGGATTTTATGCAGGTAAAATCCTGACCAAAACTGCCCCTGAGGTCACTGGCAGGTCACCTGCGGTGTTCCTGCGTGTTTTGCTCATTGTAGCAACATGCTGCGTTCTGAAAAAACGCAACGCATGTGCGTTTTTGCGGGAATTCCGCATGCGTTTTTTAATGCACAGTGGAGACGGGATTTCATGAAATCCCCTCCACTATGCTGTAACATCTGGACGCTGGGTTTTTGAAGCTGTGGCTCAGCGCTGCGTCAAAAATGCAGCGTTTCCTGAACGTGGACACATACCCTTATAGCGCCCAGCACTAATTTTATTCTTTTCTTTTCATCCATTTCTGAGGGACGTTCAGTTCTCGGTGATGTCCCTGTTCTTCCAGATTTCAGCCCCTTGTTGATGACGTCTTCAGTGTATGTAGTAAATCTGATGTTTGGGAAATGTTTTTGTTTCTTCCCCTGACAACTTTCCACACCGAGATCCTCTGCCGTGTTGTCAGCTGTTTACAGACCAGAAAATGTCAGAAAAATCCTCTGCGAGCAGCGACACTTTCTCTGGGGTTAATCGGGTGCTGTAAATGACGGCGGCCAAGCGCTGACTACTGTGTAACACGAGGAGATGTGATTGGCTGATACAGAACACAAACATAGCCGAAGTAAGCAAACTTATACAACCACATTATTTTAGTTTTATTTTCCCTCAAAATTATTTCAGTTTCTTTCTCAGTGGATTTGTGCAGACTTTCGGACACATTAATGGGGGAGAAGTCCTGAAATGTTTCTTCCTGGTAGGATTTTTTTTCATAACAAAAAAACAGGGATGATACCATACTTTTTTTTGTCCACTTTATAACCCCTCACTGGCCCAAAGGACGTCTCCGCTCGCTGCCTTCCACTCTCAAGACTTGTTCACCTTGCTGCCCCAGATTACTCAGCAATCACCCCGTGTAAAAGTAATTAGTGATAATTGTGTCCGTATTTGTCGGATCGTCATTCCCTCCGTGAAGAGTGACTCACTCCTCTGCCACACAGACTGGAGATGGAAAGTTTGACACCTGCTATGTGGTGGGATTTCTTCTGCTGCTTTTTTACACCCCACAAGACGTCATTATTAATCTATTATTCTTAAAGGGACGCGGTCACACTGAATTCACAGGTCACAGAGCAGCAGATGGAGAGATTGTGAAAAGGTTCTGTATGTTTTACTGGGGAAAATCCAATACAAAAGTGCGGGCTCCCCGGAGACGTTGTGTGCAGCAGCTCAGGCCCCGGAGACACTGTGTGCAGCAGCTCCGGCCCCGGAGACATTGTGTGCAAGCTCAGGCCCCGGAGACATTGTGTGCAGGAGCTCAGGCCCCGGAGACATTGTGTGCAGCAGCTCAGGCCCCGGAGACATTGTGTGCAGGAGCTCAGGCCCCGGAGACGTTGTGTGCAGCAGCTCAGGCCCAGCAGACATTGTGTGCAGCAGCTCAGGCCCAGCAGACATTGTGTGCAGCAGCTCAGGCCCAGCAGACATTGTGTGCAGCAGCTCAGGCCCCGGAGACATTGTGTGCAACAGCTCAGGCCCCGGAGACATTGTGTGCAGCAGCTCAGGCCCCGGAGACATTGTGTGCAACAGCTCAGGCCCCGGAGACACTGTGTGCAGCAGCTCCGGCCCCGGAGACATTGTGTGCAGCAGCTCAGGCCCCGGAGACATTGTGTGCAGCAGCTCAGGCCCCGGAGACACTGTGTGCAGCAGCTCAGGCCCCGGAGACACTGTGTGCAGCAGCTCAGGCCCCGGAGACATTGTGTGCAGCAGCTCAGGCCCCGGAGACATTGTGTGCAGCAGCTCAGGCCCAGCAGACATTGTGTAATAATTATAGGGGATAACTCAGGAGACTCTTTGCGTGGAACTACAGGACACAGTTTTATGAGTGGTAAAGTCTATATTATCACACGGTGATTCAAACAAGTGCAGAGAGAAACTCAAGTCCACAACACTTGGTGTAAATATTAAACGCAGCTTAAACAGTCTATAGGAAACTTCAGAGAAAAATGCAATCACACAGAAAGTGTATGAAGCACAATTATTCTTGAGGATACTTGACACGAATAAGTCCTTGCTTAGTCCAAAACACAGATAGATATGCTTATAAGGCAGGTCAAATAATATCTTAGCTCAACCAGGGAGGTCTGGGTAATAGTCTCAGGTTCTTGCAGAGCAGCTAACAGCTTACATGTCCAGCAAATGCAGATGGAAGTAAACACGAGCAGCAGATGAAGGAGGATTACTGGAACTGGTGTATGCAGCAGGAACTCAGAGCAGAGTAGCAGGATAACCCCACAGGTTCACAGGAGCAGGTATATAGCCAGGGAGTCACCAGAGGTCAGGAGCTGGATGCAAGGCAGAATACTCTAGCACAGACTGAAGGCTGGGGTGGAGTTTTATAGCAGGAAGACACAGTGCATATGAGACCAAAGACGCCATCTTGGAAAAGGGCAGTAATGCACAGAAAAGTAATAAAAAATGTTCAGAGTCCTGACACATTGTGTGCAGCAGCTCAGGCCCCGGAGACACTGTGTGAAGCACCTCAGGCCCTGGAGACACTGTGTGCAGCAGCTCAGGCCCTGGAGACACTGTGTGCAGCAGCTCAGGCCCCGGAGACACTGTGTGCAGCAGCTCAGGCCCCGGAGACACTGTGTGCAGCAGCTCAGGCCCCTGAGACACTGTGTGCAGCAGTTCAGGCCCAGCAGACATTGTGTGCAGCAGCTCAGGCCCCGGAGACACTGTGTACAGCAGCTCAGGCCCTGGAGACACTGTGTGCAGCACCTCAGGCCCAGCAGACATTGTGTGCAGCAGCTCAGGCCCCGGAGACACTGTGTGCAGCACTCCAGGATCCTGGGGACATTGTATGAACATCACTTCTACATTTGTTACTCCATGTATTAGTAAAAATCTGTGTACGGGTTTATGATGAATAATGCATGCGGTGCAGGGTCGGGCCCGCGCTCAGAGAATTGACCCTGTTTCTATACATAATCATGGGGCTGCGCCCTCCCGTGCTCTCCTGCCATCTTCTTATGTATCTGTCCCAGCTCTGAACACAATTCACACCCTTTTACATAGGAAATACAGCAGAACGCCATACAATGTATTGAGCGTTTGGTGAACACTGAGGTGCAGAGGAAATGTGAAACATGAAGATTAGATTGCGAGCCCCTGGGCCCAGGGTCGCAGGTGTCTCTATACTTACATGCATAAGCTATAATGCTCCAGTCACATCCAGAGGTGCAGTTACCTCCCTGCTGGTTCTCGTTTGCTCCCAGACAGGACTGACGAGATGATGACCCATTGTCAGGACTCTGAACATTTTTTATTACCTTTTTGTGCATTACTGCCCTTTTCCAAGATGGCGTCTTTAGTCTCATGTGCACTGCGTCTTCCTGCTATAAAACTCCACCCCAGCCTTCAGTCTGTGCTACAGTATTTTGCCTTGCATCCAGCTCCTGACTCTGATTACTCCCTGGCTATATACCGGCTCCTGTGAACCTGTGTGGTGATCCTGCTACTCTGCTCTGAGTTCCTGCTGCATTCACCAGTTCCAGTAATCCTCCTTCATCTGCTGCTCGTGTTTACTTCCATCTGCATTTGCTGGACATGTAAGCTGTTTCTGCTTTGCAAGAACCTGAGACTATTACCCAGACCTCCCTGGTTGAGCTAAGTTATTATTTGAACTGCCTTATAAGCATATCGATCTGTGTTTTGGACTAAGCAATGACTTATTCATGTCAAGCATCCTCAAGAATAATTGTGCTTCATAGACTTTCTGCATGATTGCATTTTCCTCTGAAGTTTCCTATAGACTGCTAAGCTGCATTTGATATTTGCACCAAGTGTTGTGGACTTGAGTTTCTCTCTGCACCTGTTTGAATCCCTGTGTGATAATATAGACTTTCCCACTTATAAGACTGTGTCCTGTAGTTGTCTTGTTCCACGCAAAGAGTCTCCTGAGTTATCCCTTAAATTATTACACCCATCTGTAGTAAAGCTGGAAATCACCACAGCTAGATAGAAGCCTCGCAACACAGCAAAGTACGGCACGGCGGCCTTACACCTGATACAACCGCGACGTGACTGACTGAGCAGATTATGGCTGATAGCTGGTGGGAAGGGGGAGGAAGAAAACAACACACATCAAGAGACCCTACACTGAGGTCCTTCATGGCAAGGATGCCCCAAGGAGAGCAGCACAATGGCTCAGGATTTAAAAAATTCGAAATGTTGGCCTACTGAAATGTCTGTTCAGATGCGGCCTCCATGCCATGCCACTCAATACTCAATGCGGCGTGGCATGGAGGCGATCAGCCTGTGGCACTGCTGAGGGGTTATGGAAGCCCAGGTTGCTTTGATAGCAGCTTTCAGCTCGTCTGCATTGTTGGGTCTGTTGTCTCTCATCTTCCTCTTGACAATACACATAGATTCTCTATGGGGTTAAGGTCAGGCGAGTTTGCTGCCAATCAAGCCCAGTGATACTGTTGTTTTTACACCAGGTATTGGTACTTTTGGCAGTGTGGACAGGGGCCAAGTCCTGCTGGAGAATGACATTTCCATCTCCAAAAATCTTGTCGGCAGAGGGAAGCATGAAGTGCTCTGAAATGTCCTGGTAGACGGCTGCGCTGACTTTGGTCTTGATAAAACACAGTGGACCTACACCAGCAGATGACATGGCTCCCCAAACCATCACTGACTGTGGAGACTTCACACTAGACCTCCAGCAGCTTGGATTGTGGCCTCCCCACTCTTCCTCCAGACTCTGGGACCTCAATTTCCAAAGGAAAGGCAAAATTTACTTCCATCTGAAAACAACACCTTGGACCACTGACAACAGTCCGGTTCTTTTTCTCCTTGGCTCAGGTAAGACGCTTCTGGCGTTGTCTATGGGTCACGAGTGGCTGACACAAGGAATGTGACATTTGTAGCCCATGTCCTGGATACGTCTGTGTGTGGTGGTCTTGAAGCAATGACTCCAGCAGCAGTCCGCTCCTTGTGCATCTCCCCCACATTATTGAATGGCTTTTTCTTAACTATCCTTCCAATGTTGTGTTTTATCCTGGTTGCTTGTGCATCTTTTTCTACCACATTTTTTCCTTCTACTTTCCATTAATCTGCTTGGATACAGCACTCTGTGAACAGCCGGCTTCTTTAGCAATGACCTTTTGTGGCTTCTCCTCCTTGTGGAGTGTGTCAGTGATGCCTTCTGGACATCTGTCAGGTCAGCAGTCTTCCCCATGATTGTGGAGCTACTGAAACAGACTAAGGGACCTTTATAAACTCTTAGGAGCCTTTGCAGGTGTTTATTGTTAATTATTCTAATTTACTGAGATAATGACTTTAGGGTTTTTATTGGCTGTAAGCCATAATCATCAACATTAACAGAAATAAACACGTGAAATAGATCACTGTGTGTAACGACTCTATAGAATATGTGAGATTCACTTTTTGTATTGAAGAGCTGAAATAAATTCACTTTTTTATGATATTCTAATTTTGTGAAAAGCACCTGTACATTTTTGGACCAGATATCACCACCCTACTAACCAGAATCCCACAACGTCTGTCCGCTGTTTCATTCTTCTTCTCTGCAAAATTTCTAAAACTTAATATGGACAAAAGAGAATTCATCATCTTTCCCCCATCTCCCCAAACGGACCTATCCATTAAAGTCAACGGCTGCCCACTCACCCCAGTCCCACAAGCTCGCTGCCTCGAGGTAATCCTTGACACTGATCTCTCCTTCAAACCACATATCCAAGCCCTTTCCACTTCCTGTCGACTACAACTTAAAAACATCTCGTGGATCCGCACATGCCTCAACCAAGAATCTACAAAAACCCTAGTCCATGTCCTCATCATCTCCCACCTTGACTACTGCAACCTCCTGCTCTGTGGCCTCCCCTCTAACACTCTCGCATCCCTCCAATCTATTCTAAACTCTGCTGTCCGACTAATCCACCTGTCCCCCCGCTATTCCCCGGCCTCTCCCCTCTGTCAATCCCTTTACTGGCTCCCCATTACCCAAAGACTCCAGTTCAAAACCCTAACAACCATGACGTACAAAGCCATCCACAGCCTGTCTCCACCATACATCTGTGACCTCGTCTCCCGGTACTTACCTACACACAACCTCTGCTCCCCTCTTATCTCCGGTTCCCACAATCACATACAAGACTTCTCCCGTGTATCCCCCCTAATCTGTGACTCTATACCCCAACATATCAGACTCTCGCCTACCATAGAAACCTTCAAAAAGAACCTGAAGACCTACCTCTTCCGACAAGCCTACAACCTGCAGTAACCACCGACCCACCAAACCGCTGCACGACCAGCTCTACCCTCGCCTACTGTATCCTCACCCATCCCTTGTAGATTGTAAGTCCTCATAGGCAGGATCCTCTCTCCTACTGTATCCTCACCCATCCCTTGTAGATTGTGAGCCCTCCCTGGCAGGGTCCTCTCTCCTCCTGTACCAGTTATGACTGTTCATGATTATTGTACTGATATTTATTATGTACACCCTTCCTCACATGTAATACGCCATGGATTAAATAGCACTGTAATAATAATCACTGAGCCGCCATGCTATCCTATACAGGTGCTCACCCCTGGTCTTACGTGTGACTGCCGCATCATCAGTTGATATTTTCCTCTGCTTTACTGTTGATACCAGGCGCTGCTGATCCTTAGCCACTTTATATCACTATCCTGTTGGCCAGCGGCGCCAACACAGAACAGGACTTTGGGAGGACCGGAACTCCCAGCACCGGCAACCCCCTCACACTGCCGCCACTTCTTAACTAAATGATCAGCGGCAACAGCATTCAGGGGCGGCGAGGCTACCGGAGCTGCCCCCGACACTGGGCCACTCCCCCTCACACTGAGGAGCGCACCATAGCATCGTGGCCTGACCGTATGCCCGCTGCCGGGCCACCCTCACTGTCCAGCCTCTCGGCTGATGCACCTGCTACTACAAGCAGAGACGGAGCTCTGAGCCTCATTACGTTGCTTTGTAATCTCCCCACGCCTTTGCATCGGCTTCACAGAAGAACCCGGGCTGGGCAACGGGTCTTATACAACGAGCTGACCCTGCAGCCGACTCAGAGGGTACACACATAGCTTACCGCTTCCTGCAGCTGACTCGGGGTACAGGGAGGGGGGCATACACAAAGTTTACAGCTTCCTGCAGCTTTGGCTTGTTGGTTTTCTTTGTCTATTTCTTCTGGCCCCCAGGTGCCTGCTCTGGTAAATTGAGTCGCCCGCCAGGGCCGTGGGGTACTCGGTACCGGGTCCTGCGGTTCACAGGGGGATGTCACGGTGGCGACCCAGTCCGTGGCCCTGGGCGCCCATGTAAAAAGGGAAAGGTCTTTAAAGGGAATAAAATTTATGTTCGTGACGCCACCTGTGGTATTCGGTCAGTGAGGACCGACGCTACTTAAAGGGGTCCTCTGGGGTGATAATAATAATAATAATAATCATTTTTATTTATATAGCGCCAACATATTCCGCAGCGCTTTACAACTTATAGAGGGGACTTGTACAGACAATAGTCATTACAGCATAACAGAAATCACAGTTCAAAACAGATACCAGGAGGAATGAGGGCCCTGCTCGCAAGCTACAAACTATGAGGAAAAGGGGAGACACGAGAGGTGGATGGTAACAATTGCTTTAGTTATTTGGACCAGCCATAGTGTAAGGCTCGGGTGTTCATGTAAAGCTGCATGAACCAGTTATCAGCCTAAGTATGTAGCAGTACAGACACAGAGGGCTATTAACGGCATAAAGTGTATGAGAACATGATGCAAGGAACCTGATTATGTGTTTTGTTTTTTTTCTATTTTTAATAGTCCACACAGGGATGGTTAGGTTAATGCGTTGAGGCGGTAGGCCAGCCTGAACAAATGCGTTTTTAGGGCACGCTTAAAACTGTGGGGATTGGGGATTAATCGTATTAACCTAGGTAGTGCATTCCAAAGAATCGGCGCAGCATGTGTAAAGTCTTGGAGACGGGAGTGGGAGGTTCTGATTATTGAGGATGCTAACCTGAGGTCATTAGCGGAGCGGAGGGCACGGGTAGGGTGGTAGACTGAGACCAGAGAGGAGATGTAGGGTGGTGCTGAGCCATGGAGTGCTTTGTGGATGAGGGTAGTAGTTTTGTACTGGATTCTGGAGTGGATGGGTAGCCAGTGTAATGACTGGCACAGGGTAGAGGCATCGGTGTAACGGTTGGTGAGGAATATGACCCTGGCTGCAGCATTCAGGACAGATTGGAGCGGGGAGAGTTTGGTAAGAGGGAGGCCGATTAGTAGAGTGTTACAATAGTCCAGACGGGAATGAATAAGAGAAACAGTAAGAGTTTTTGCAGAGTCAAAAGTAAGAAAAGGGCGAATTCAAGAAATGTTTTTGAGATGCAGATAAGAAGAGCGAGCCAGTGATCGGATGTGGGGGGTGAATGAAAGCTCGGAATCAAGGATGACCCCAAGGCAGCGGGCATGTTGCTTTGGAGTAATGGTGGAACCGCACACGGAGATGGCAATGTCAGGCAAAGGTAGGTTAGTAGAGGGAGAGAACACGAGGAGTTCAGTTTGACAGGTTCAGTTTCAGATAGAGGGAGGACATGATGTTAGAGACAGCGGTAAGACAATCACTGGTGTTTTCTAAGAAGGTCGGAGTGAAAGCAGGAGAAGAGGTGTATAATTGGGTGTCGTCAGCATAGAGATGGTACTGGAAACCAAATCTACTGATTGTTTGTCCAATAGGGGCAGTATACAAAGAGAAGAGGAGGGGGCCTAGGACTGATCCTTGAGGAACCCCAAGAGTAAGGGGAAGGTGAGAGGAGGAGGAACCAGCAAAACATACAGTGAAGGATCGGTCAGAGAGATAGGAGGAGAACCAGGAGAGAACGGTGTCCTTGATGCCGATGGAGCGGAGCATAGTGAGGAGGAGCTGATGATCCACAGTGTCGAATGCTGCGGAAAGATCCAATAGAATTAGCATGGAGTAGTGACCATTAGATTTAGCTGTTAGCAGGTCATTAGAGACTTTAGTGAGGGCAGTTTCAGTAGAGTGTAAAGAGCGGAAGCCAGATTGAAGAGGGTCGAGAAGAGAGTTATCTGAGAGATAGCGGGTAAGACGGGAGTGGACCAGGCGTTCCAGGAGTTTAGAGATGAAGGGAAGATTAGAGACAGGTCTATAATTAGCGGCACAATTTTGGTCGAGGGAGGGTTTTTTAAGTAATGGATGTATGATGGCATGCTTAAATGAGGAGGGAAAGATACCGGAAGTGAGGGAAAGGTTGAATATTTTTGTTATGTGAGAGGTGACAGCCGGGGAAAGGGACTGGAGGAGATGTGACGGAATGGGGTCACTGGTGCAAGTGTTCGGGCGAGAAGATGCAAGGAGCCTGCTTACTTCTGATGTTATGGCAGCTAGACGGTATACCTTCCCACAGGTGAAGTATTTCCCCAGGGCTGTGTAGATGGTAGATGGTGAATGGCGCAGTAAAGAATGAGGACACAGGTTTGCAGTCTTTACCTTGTTTACTGTCGACTTCAGGCAGCCACAGTCCAGGGCACCAGATCACAGGGCAGGCAGGGTCCGGCCGGCTTGAAGGCAAGTTAGGAGTTCCCTTGTCCAGGTGGAAATCAATGCCTTCCTCTAGCACGGTGGTGTTGTAGTCCCTTACTGCCTATGGCTTCAAATAAGGTCCTCACAGATGTTCTCTCTCTGTCTCCCTTATAGGATAGGACACGACCCGTATGATTGGTGACTTGAGGCGGTTTATAGGGACTCTAGCACGCCCCAGCCTCTAAGGGTGTCACCGTGCCTCCTGGGTACTAAGACGGACAGGTAACGTGGAGTTCAGCTGTCCTACCGGTCTCTGATGTAAGTCGTGGAGGGCCTTACAACCTCGGTGTTCCAGCTACCGGTCTCTGCGCCTCAAAAGGAGGCAGCCTGCTCGCGGCTGGTCTTCCCCTGGTATCCTCTCCTGTGTTTTGCTCTCCTGCATGTTCACTGCAATCATTTCGGCTTTCTGAATGTCTCTTTCCAGGAACTGCTGCATTGCGGCTACACAGCTCCGTAAACCCTCTTCTGCCTCAGACTGATCCAGTCTGTTTACTGGCAAGAACTGTTCTGACCTTTCCCTCCTAAAACTACCATAGATATGGGGAGTCACCTAGTAAATAGGATCAAAAGCTCCCCTGGTGGCCTGAAGTGTGAATGTGTTGCATGCTTGTGTTACCTGGTTACAGTTATGCCTTCTTCCCGTCAAGCGTAACTTCACCTCCCCCGTGAGTAGCAATGCTACTGTGACGACCAGGAACCTGGGGCGCCACACTTGTCACTGTCCTCCCCAGAGCCAACAGAACGGACTAGACCAGATGTCAGTGTCACCTGTCCTGCAGGGAGCTCGCTGCAAGTGGCCTGCGGGTGACTTTGCAGGCTGCCAGGTGGGGCTTACTGCTGCTCATCCTCCTCCTCCTTCTCATCATCATCATCATCCACCTGGATCTCACCCTGCAGCCCCATCTGCCTTTGCTCTCTGTTATCAGCCATTTCTCTAAATCTGTCATTGTTCATTAGTTTTTCCTTGAAGGGACCACTTTTCTCTCTAATGAATGCTTTTCTCACTTCAAGTTCATTAAGTTCATGTTTCAGTCTCCTTACTTCCGCCTGGATTTGGAGGCACCTGCAGTTTTAGTGCTTGTGCAGCGCAGCTCCTCTCGGAGCCTCGTGATGGTCTTGCTTGCCTCTTCGTACTCACGGAGGTGGCTCATGACCAGGGAGGCATAAGTGGACACAGACTCCCAGGGGCTCTGCAGCGCCCAACCCTCCTCAGTGAGGTCGGCCTCACCTCCGTAAGCACTCAGCTTTCCTCCGTAAGGACCGCCATCTTGCACACTAGCAGGCTTCTCCTCCATGTTGGAAGCTTTGCGCCTTCTCTGGGTCTCTGCAGACCTGGGGGGGAGTAGGAGCCACATTACTGTGACTCCTGGTGAAGCGTCTCACCCCCGAGTCCTCTGATATGCAGGACGTTTGCTGGTTTCTTCAGCCCCCGCCATCCTGGCCCAGGAAGCAGAAGCCTGGGACTTGGCTCCTTCACTCATCCCAGGAAACACACTCCCCACCTGGGTAGGAGAGAGAGCAGGTCCATGGGTGGAGAGGTGGTGAGTATCAGGAGCTCAGGAGCACACAGCAGGATCAGCAGCGACCGCACCTACAATCAACACAATGAGCAATAGCTGAGCAGAGCTGCACTCACTATTCTGCTGGTGCAGTCACTGTATACATACATTACTGATCCTGAGTTACCTCCTGTATTATTCCCCAGGGCTGAACTCACTATTCTGCTGGTGCAGTCACTGTGTACATACATTATATTACTGATCCTGAGTTACATCATGTATTATACTCCAGAGCTGCACTCACTATTCTGGTGCAGTCACTGTGTACATACATTACATTACTGATCCTGAGTTACATCCTGTATTATACTCCAGAGCTGCACTCACTATTCTGGTGCAGTCACTGTGTACATACATTACATTACTGATCCTGAGTTACATCCTGTATTATACTCCAGAGCTGCACTCACTATTCTGGTGCAGTCACTGTGTACATACATTACATTACTGATCCTGAGTTACATCCTGTATTATACTCCGGAGCTGCACTCACTATTCTGCTGGTGCAGTCACTGTGTACATACATTACATTACTGATCCTGAGTTACCTCCTGTATTATACTCCAGAGCTGCACTCACTATTCTGCTGGTGCAGTCACTGTGTACATACATTACATTACTGATGCCGAGTTACATTCTGTATTATACCTCAGAGCTGCACTCACTATTCTGCTGGTGCAGTCACTGTGTATATACATTACATTACTGATCCTGAGTTACATCCTGTATTATACTCCAGTGCTGCACTCACTATTCTGCTGGTGCAGTCACTGTGTACATACATTACATTACTGATCCTGAGTTACATCCTGTATTATACCCCAGAGCTGCACTCACTATTCTGCTGGTGCAGTCACTGTGTACATACATTACATTACTGATCCTGAGTTACATCCTGTGTTATACTACAGAGCTGCACTCACTATTCTGCTGCTGCAGTCACTGTGTACATACATTACATTACTGATCCTGAGTTACCTCCTGTATTATACCCCAGGGCTGAACTCACTATTCTGCTGGTGCGGTCACTGTGTACATACTGTGGTGCAGTGACCAATGTTACAGCCAGGGGGCGCTGTGTGTGCGCTGCAGGATGCACTTGGATTCATAACTGTGGTGGTGAGAGAAAGTCCGGCAGGATTATAAATGGCCGGTATGTGTGTCGCAGAGGAGGACACTCTGCGCTGTCAGTCTAAAGTTATGTTGTGTTCTGGGACCTGTAGTCCCACAAGTAATTGTGTAGTTCTAATGGGAGATTGGCAGGGCTAGTTATGAGAGATGGGAGGGTCAAACTAGCCACACACATCCACACTCCCACCCAGGGGAGTGGTTAAGGGTAGATAATGTGACCAGGGTGTGGGTCACATGTGCCTGTGAGGTTCCTGTGTATGGATCCTTTTATTCCTGTGCAAGGTCCTGGACGGTCAGTGTTGGAGGCTCCTGGGAGTGGAGTCGTCCTGGAAACACCTAGAGACCGTAGACCTGGACGGTCTGTGTTGAGGACCTGGGACTGACGTGAAGTCAGTGTGAGGAGTGGAACTCCTGAAAGGTAACCCCGGACAAGGGGATTATAATATACGGCAGAGAAGCCTATCTGCTACGTGAACTGACGGATGTCCTAATATGTTTCGTGGCTGTAATGAAACGGACTGTACTCTATCTGGTTTATGCGGAGTTAAATAAACCACAAGGACTGTTAATGTAAAAAACCGTGCCTGTCTATGATTATTCTGCTGCCAAGCGAGTGTTCCCCAAGACCCGTAGTGGGTGAAACGCTACAATACATTACATTACTGATCCTGAGTAACATCCTGTATTATACTCCAGAGCTGCGCTCACTATTCTGCTGGTGCAGTCACTGTGTACATACATTACATTACTGATCCTGAGTAACATCCTGTATTATACTCCAGAGCTGCGCTCACTATTCTGCTGGTGCAGTCACTGTGTACATACATTACATTACTGATCCTGAGTTACATCCTGTATTATACCCCAGAGCTGCGCTCAGTATTCTGCTGGTGCAGTCACTGTGTACATACATTACATTACTGATCCTGAGTTACATCCTGTATCTCTTTTTTATTATAAAAGTACAAAACAAAACTTACAGGCAAAACTTACAGACAAACTCAATAACAAAACAAATTATTCACAGTCCCCAAAAGTCCAATGTCCAGCATATTTATACAAACAAAATGTTCCTCCATTTCATTAATACCCCCCAGCAAGGGAAGAGACCTCAACCTATATCCTTTTTCCTCTCCCCTTGTACCTTTTTCCCTCATACACACATACCCATGCATTCATCCCTAGAAAAATAAACAAAAGTCGGCCAACTGCCCTAAAGAAAGCAAATAGGCCACCTGGCCAAAACTTAATCATATATTTTTTATATATATATATATATATATATATATTTTTTTTTTTTAACCTCCTAAACTAAACCACCACCATTCCCCCAAAGGTCCCACAAAAGTCTGTGGCCTATCACACCAGGTCCCACGAGAGTTTGTGGCCTATCACACCAGGTCCCACGAGAGTTTGTGGCCTATCACACAAGGTCCCACGAAAGTTTGTGGCCTTCACTATAGAACAAGGTCCATAGAAGTTTATGGCCCTTTTTTCCTCTTCTTGGCATCCCGCCGGACGTCCATTCTCCAAAACCCATCCCCCCACCCCCCAAGAAACCCCCCAACCCACCTAAACTAAATCCCCCCTACACGCATCATAGTACACATGTAACATGTATACAACCTTATAATAACATATAATCAATAATAACATAATAACCAATACACACCTTAACCATGACCAAAGAACAGGCCCAAGTTCAATGCTTGCAAGCCCTATACCCGGGTTACCAATTACAAAACAAAAATCTATAAGTGAGGGTTACAGCCCACCACCAGGAACTGGAGACCATAGAGGCTCTCACCCTAATCTACCACACATCACCCTGACCCTCCCTAACAACACAAAAGAGAAAATCCTGTCCCTATAGCCCTACCAATCTCTCCCTACCTGCCCCTACCTGTCCCTCACTGACCCTCACTACCAACCTAATACTAACTACCTGTCCCTAAAGACTGTCCCTATCTGTCCCTCCCTGTCCCTACACATCTATCTGACCCTACAAAATAAAGATAAAAAGATAAAAAAGACTAACTCAACCCTATCACAGGCACACAGAACCTAACTCTCCCTAGGGCACATTAAAGGAGAAACCCCTCCAAAGAAGAGAGGCCCTCCCTGCACCCAGCCTCTCAAACTCCAGCAAGCGCACTTTTGCCAGGTCACCCAGGATGTTCCTAATCACCTCTTCCCTGGGGAGGACTTTCCGCTGAGTAGACACTAGACACCGTGCATTCCACGTGTGGAACCTAGTTACTAAACTAACTAAGAAAACAGTGCCCCGATCTCGGCCACCAAGGGACCTGAATGCCCCATAGGCCCACTCCGCATAGGAAAGGCCTGCCAGCCTAGGCCAGCCAATGGAAGCACCCACCCTGCTGTAGACCTCTGTATTAAAGGGACACCGAAGCAGGAAATGCTCCATGCTTTCAAGCATACCGCCACACTCTTCACGGGGACAATCCCGGTCATCAGAGCATCTGCACTTCAGGTTGTCCCTCACATACAGCTTCCCATGGAAGCAGCGCCAAGCCAAGTCCCAAAACTTCAAGGGGATCCGCTTAGAGTTCAATAACCCGAGCCCCACCTCCAGATCCCAGCTTGGGCAATCCCTGAGCGCCAGGGGCTTCTGAAAGTGGGTCAACAGGACCCTATTGTCAAGTAACCTTCTCGACATGGTCCTGATCTCCCACACTCCCAGACCCCACCGACGGATCACCTTCAGAACCGGGGTAGCATAAGCTGGAAGATGCCCATGAGGTGTTCGAAGGTCCTTTACCTGCCCTCCTGTCTCCCATTCCTGGAAGAAAGGCCGAAACCACCCCCTACAGGAGAATACCCACAGAGGAGCCCTCTCTGACCAGAGGTTGGCGATGTTTGCCTTAAGAAAGGTGTTTACTAGAAACACCACTGGGTTGACCATACCCAACCCTCCTAGTCTCCTCGTGCGGTACGTGACCTCCCTCTTGATTAGGTTCAGCCTATTTCCCCATAACAATTGGAAAAACAGGCTGTAGACCCGTGTCCAAAGAGGCTCTGGCAAGATGCAGACGCTGCCCAAACATATTAGCAAAGGAAGCAAATAGCCCTTGGCAAGACTAACCCTTTCCCTTAGGGTCAAAGACCAACCCTTCCACTGATCCACCTTCTGGGCGGCAATCTTAAGTCTGCCCTCCCAGTTTTGCTGGGGATAGTCCCCCGGGCCGAAACTGATGCCTAATATTTTTGCTGTGGCCTGAGGCCCTGGAAGGGTGTCCAGGAGATCAAAACTTGGATCTCCCCCTCCCAGCCAGAGACTCTCACACTTGTCCCGGTTGATCATGGAACCGGATGCCACCGAGTAGCGTTCAACCTCAGACATCACCCAATCTGCCTCCTCTCTCGAGGATACAAAAAGGGAAACATCATCAGCGTACGCCACTACCCTCAAGGCGGCCTCTGGCTCCGCCTGGTCCATCCTGACTCCCACCAACGGTCCACGCTCCACCCTCCTTAAAAGGGGGTCGATCGCAAACACGTATAACAGCGGGCTCAGAGGACAGCCCTGGCGGACATCAGACCTCACCTCAAAAGGGTGTCCGACCCAACCGTTCACGAGCGGAAAAGTCTCTGCCCCATTGTATAAAACTCTCAACCAATCAACAAACCTCCCAGGCAGACCATACCTCAGAAGGACGGACCAGAGGTACTCATGGTTAACCCGGTCAAAGGCCTTCGCCTGGTCTAAGGACAGCAAGTACCCCTTCCAGTGACCTGCCCTGCCCTGCTCCACTGCCTCCCGGACACCAAGCACAGCACTAAATGTACTGCGGCCTGGAACAGAGCAGTGCTGGGCCCCCGAAAGGAGCCGGGGCGCAAACTGCACCAACCGATTAAAAAGCACCTTTGCCAGAACCTTTCGGTCCGTATTGAGAAGCGCTATGGGACGCCAATTCTCAATACGGGACGAGTCTTTACCCTTTGACAGGATAATCAGGGCTGACTTCCTCATTGAACTGGGTAGAATGTCCGAGGAGAGGCACTCATTAAAAACCTCAGTCAAGAGGGGGACCAAAGAGTCCCTAAAAGTCTTGTAGAACTCGGATGTTAAGCCATCCGGACCGGGCGACTTTTTGGGCCGGAGCCCATCAATCGCCCGTCTCACTTCCTCTTCCCTGATTGCTTCTGCCAAAACATGAAGAGAGGGGTCATCCCCTGGCTCAGGGATGGTTTCAGTCAGGAAAGCCGACATCTCATCCCGATCAGGATCCCTCCTCCCCAAGAGGTGCAAGTAGAAGGATCTGACCACCTCCAGGATCCCTGATTTGGATCTGTTCAGGGACCCCGTACTGTCAATCAGTCCTCTCACCATCTTACAATTCACTGACAACCTGCAGTTTCTGTAAGGGTCGGGCGAGCGGTACCTCCCGAAATCCCTCTCAAAAACCAAGGATGTGTGCCTATCATACTGGCACCCCTTGAGCAAGGTCTTCACCCTGGAGATTTCCTCTCGGTCCCCTCCAGTCGAGACGAGCTGCTCGAGTTTCCTCCCCAGCTCCCGATACAGGCGGTACCTGTTCAGGCCTCTGAGGCTCGAGAGCTGACGGAAGAACCCTGCGACCCTTCTTTTGAAGATCTCCCACCACTCAGACTTACTGCTACAAAGACCCAAGAGAGGTACCTGGCTCTGAAGAAATTCCTCAAAGGACTGTCTTACTTCCGCCTCTTCCAGAAGGGACGAATTCAGCTTCCATAGGCCTCTCCCCATCCGGGGGGTCTCTGTAACATTCAAAGTAAAGAAAATGAAACAGTGATCGGAGAACTCCACCTCAACAGCGGACACTGCAGAAGAGACGGCTTCCTCCTTTAAAAAAAACCTATCTATCCTAGACCTACTGCTTCCCCTAAAAAAGGTGAAACCCCCGTGACCTGGGGTGTGCCGGATGTGGACATCCACCAGGCGAGCTTCGCTTACTATGCTATTCAAGGCTATGCTATCATAAGCCAGCCGGTCTCCGGGGCCTCCCCTATCACGGAGTCTGGTTACAGTATTAAAATCCCCACCGAAGACCACATGCCGGCTCGTAAAAAGATAGGGCTTGATCCTCAGGAAGAGACATTTACGGTCCCACTTGGATTGTGGGCCATAGATATTGATGAGCCGAAGCTCCTGTCCCCTCATGAAGACGTCAAGGACCAAACATCTCCCCATTTCTACCTCGATCACCCGTCTGCATTCCACCTCCACGGTCTTAAAAAGGACCGCTACCCCGCTATACGGCTCGGCCGCAAGAGACCAGTATGAGGGCCCACTCCTCCATTCCCTCTTTGCTTTGTAGATGGACCCCAGGTCCGTTAGTCTGGTCTCCTGCAAAAATAAAATATCAGCCTCAACCCGGGTGAAAAAATCAAAGGCCGTAAATCTAGCCGTATCTGACTTTATGCTGGCGACATTAATCGACGCCAGAGTCAACGGGGTAGGTTCCGCCATCATGGGTGATTGAGTTAGATGGCCTGTTTTTTAACCGTACCCCCTGATTTCCTCTCCCCTTCTGAGGAGGAGCCCGACTCACCCCTCCTCTTTAAAGATACCGAGGTGTCCATATCCTCTTTTATAGCACTGGATTTCCCAGAAATAGATTCCTTGCCCCTGGACCCCGAGGTGGTCCCCCCTCCAGAGGAGTGTGAATCCCCCGGAGGACAGACCTCACCACTCCCCGAAGGCACCCCAGATGTTGCGACCGGCCCCTCACCCCCGACCTCCGACACAGCAGAGTCATCGAGGGCTTGGAACCGATTGGAGAGGGGGATCAGAGGGGAGTCAGCGAGCCCTTCCGTAGGCACCCCAGTGGCCAGGGGGGGGGGGCTTAGATTTTTTAGCCCTGTTCTTCCTCTTCTTCCGACTCTTACCGGTACGATTGTCACCCGTTTTTTTAGGCTGCTCCACCACCTCTTCATCCAGACTTTCATACTGGGAAGAGTTATCAGAAGCAGCCAACTCCTCCCTCTCCATCCTCCGGATCTCCTCGCTCACCGCCTTCTCCCCCAGGGCCTCAGAGGCTTCGGCTGCCGTCTCCAGGGTGGGGGCAGTCATCACCCCAGTTGCCTGAGGCTTATCCTGCCCCCTGCCCTTACGGCTCCTCACCTGTTGCCACTGGTGGGCAGATGTACCAGCCTCGCCTTTCCTCACCGACCCCTCAGCTCCCCTCATGCCTCCACCCTCAGCCACAGCAGAAGTTGCACCACCGGGGACCCCCCCTTGGCTCCCCCCTGCCAGGCCAGAGATGGTGCTGGAAAAGGAACGGGGGCAGCGGCTATACGGGTGACCTAGGTCACCACACAGGTGACACCTAATGTCACCACAGGCCGCGGCAAGATGGCCTACCCCACCACACAAGGCACATTTCTGTACCTTGCAGCCTGCGCTGAAGTGGCGGGGATCACCGCACCTGTGGCAGACCTTCGGTTGCCCCTGGTAGAAGATCTGGATTCTGTCCCTCCCCAGAAATGCTGAGGAAGGGATGTGGGTGACCGTACCTCCTGAAACCTTCAACTTTACCATGAAGGTCCAGCCCCCTGACCAAATGCCAAACTCGTCCCTATTTTTTTTAGGGACCTCGGTGACTTCCCCATAACGGGAAAGCCACGTCATTATGTCGACCCCAGAGAGTGACTCGTTACTTGTCAGAACGGTCACCCTCTTTACACTATTTTGGCGAGACACCGCCTGCACGGCAAAGTCTCGCCAGCCGGGCTCCCCCTTTGCCAGTTCGAAATTCGACCAGAAAAGCTCCAAGCCCTCTGGCCGAACAAAACTGACATCGAAGAAAGAGGTGCCAAACGGATGAATCAGGGCAAAGATGTCCGTCGCCCTGAAGTCCATCTTCAGAAGGAGCTCCACAACCCTCGCCCTTGGCGGGCACGCTTCACTGCCCCTCCACCGAAGACGGACCACATTCCGCCTGGCCACCCCCTGCCCGGCTGTCGGGAGGGACCAAACCGTTTCCCCTTCCCTTTTATCTTGGAAGGCAGCCTGGCCGTGTCTATCCAGCCAAAAGGCCAAGTCCACCACTCTTCCCTCTACTTCGATCGTCCGTTCTCCCTTTTTGAGGGCCTCCAGGAAGCGGCGCCGCAAAACGCTATCCCTGAGGTCCAGAGGCGAGGAAACCCCCTGACTAGACCCCGGGGCTCCAGCCACCACCCCCGAATAACTCCGAGAACCTGTGGCTGGGGGGGCAGATGGACCGGCCCCCTCCCCCCTTCTCCCACTACCATCAGACACCGTACTCACACTTGCCACCTTAGACGCACTGCCACTCGCATCCTCAACCATAGACACTTCCATACCCGCACCCTCCTCATCCACTCCATCAGTCACCCCACTCTCACTCACATGCACACTGGGGTCAGTTTTATTTTGCCTCACCTTTTGGGTATTTCCAGGTTCACGGCTACCGCCACCTACTGGTGGCATCCTCCCTGCTGGGGGGTTTGGCACACACAGCGCTGCTGTCCCTTTAAGAGTCCTGCTGCCATGGGACTTAAGCAGCACAGCCTGACTTTCCACCACAGCAGGCGCAGAGTCTCCTCCCTCACTGGCAGGTAGGAAGCCAGGTGCAGACCTGCCTCCAGCTCCATCCTGCCTTGTCACCGGAGCCCCCACCGCAGGTAAGCCCCCAGACTCAGGGGACCCCACCAGGCAGGCGCCCTTGCTGCTATCTGCTGCAGTCCCTGCTCCATTGCTGGCTAAGACCATTTTTTTTTCCTTTCTTTGGGAAGCCACGCCCCCAGCCTTCAGCCGCACAGCAGAGCTATCCAAAGCTGCACCTGCATGGGCAGCGGGTGCCGAGAAGGCCACGCCCCCTGAGACCGGCCGCAGCGGGACCCCCAGAGCCGACCCAGAGCTGGATCCACCCCCAGGAATCCCCCCCGGCGGTACCAGTCCCACGGGGCACAGCACCCCCCCACCACCACACCCTGGGCCACAAACAGCCTGGCCACAGCAACTCCAGCGGCTGGCCCCAGGCTAGGCCACTCCCCCTCAGCATCCACCAGCGGTGGTGCCCCCAATGCAGGAGGCCCCGACTTCACCGCAGACCCCGCCTTCACCGCAGGCCCCGCCCCCTTTACTTTACTAGGTGCCTGGGTCCCCAGAAGCGATCCAGATTTAGCGGATCCGTAAGTGGGGGACCCGGACACCCCAGCGCTCACCGCCGGAGATGCGGTCCCGGCTGCCACTCTCTTGCCCACCGCTGGGCCACCTTCCACACCATGCTCCATATCAGACACATCACTACCCCCTCCATTACCACAAACAGAGGCAGCGCCCTGCGTGTCATGGCCTGTAATCTCCCCGCTCCCTCGCTGCGGACCCACAACAGAGCCCGAGCCGGGGTGGGTAGCGGGTGCCGCACAGCGGGATCGGGGGGCCCCAGAGAGGGGGACATACACATACTTCTCCACAGTAGATGTTTTCTTGTTATTCCTTTTCTTAACCTTCCTCTTCATCCCCCTCCTGGTTGCCTCGTCCTCGCAGATCTCATCCCCGAACCTCAGCTGGTTAAAACGGACCGGGGACTCGATCTGCCGGATCTGCTGCATGACGAGGCAGCCCCCCTCGCTGCTACTACCACTATCCGCATCCTCCCCCTCGCTCCCGCTGTCCCCTGAAGGGCCAGAATCTGACGGGAGAGCCACCTGCTCGGGGGCTATCCCGCTATGCGACGCCTGGAGATCTCTTACCAGGCCACCAGGCGGTGGGTAGGGCGCGACCTCCTCCTCGCATTCCTCATCATCCTTCTCCACCACCTGGCCGGAGCTCCGTGACCCCTCCGGAGCCCCACCGGTCATGGCTCTGAACCGGTCGTCGTTCTCCAGCTTTTCACGGAAGGGCCCGCTGCCATCCAGGATCTCACACCTCCGGCTTTCCAGGTCTTGTATGGATTGTTTTATCTTCTTGACCGCGGCGGATAGCTCAGCCTTCTTATTGCCGGAGGCCCTGTCAGACCTGTCCTTAGCTACCCTCAACTCCCCCCAGAGGGATTTTAGCTTCCTTGAGGCGTCCTCATACTCGCAGAGGTGCGCATGGATGCGTGAACCATAGCCCACGGCGGATTCTCTACCCGCCTTAGTACCCCAACCAAGGGGCACCGCTGCAGCACCCCTGCTCGTACTCGGCCTACCTCCGGGGGAAGGAGCCGCCGCGGCCTCAGGGGTCCTACGGGTCTTCATGCTGGATCCCTTGCCTGATTCTTGGCCAGATCTTGTAGCCCTAGCCGGAGTTGGAGTCCTCCCACCCCCCGCCGGCTTGGACCGGGAGGCGGGAGCCGGGGGCCCAGCCCCGGAGGCCAGTCCCAAAATGAGCCTTCTTTCCTGGGAAGGGGGCAGACAAAAAGTCCTGGATGAAAAAGTTTACCTCCCTTCCCAGGAGCTCTCTCTACGCAGCACACAGAGCACACGGCAAGCAGGCTCCACCTCTTCCTGCTGTGCAGTCACTGTGTGCATACATTACATTACTGATCCTGAGTTACATCCTGTATTATACTCCAGAGCTGCACTCACTATTCTGCTGGTGAAGTCACTGTGTACATACATCACATTACTGATCCTGAGTTACCTCCTGTATTATACTCCAGAGCTGCACTCACTATTCTGCTGGTGCAGTCACTGTGTACATACATTACATTACTGATCCTGAGTTACATCCTGTATTATACTCCAGAGCTGCACTCACTATTCTGCTGGTGCAGTCACTGTGTACATACATTACATTACTGATCCTGAGTTACATCCTGTATTATACCCCAGAGCTGCACTCACTATTCTGCTGGTGCACTCACTGTGTACATACATTACTGATCCTGAGTTACATCCTGTATTATACTCCAGAGCTGCACTCACTATTCTGCTGGTGAAGTCACTGTGTACATACATCACATTACTGATCCTGAGTTACCTCCTGTATTATACTCCAGAGCTGCACTCACTATTCTGCTGGTGCAGTCACTGTGTACATACATTACATTACTGATCCTGAGTTACATCCTGTATTATACTCCAGAGCTGCACTCACTATTCTGCTGGTGCAGTCACTGTGTACATACATTACATTACTGATCCTGAGTTACATTCTGTATTATACCCCAGAGCTGCACTCACTATTCTGCTGGTGCAGTCACTGTGTACATACATTACATTACTGATCCTGAGTTACATCCTGTATTATACCCCAGAGCTGCACTCACTATTCTGCTGGTGCAGTCACTGTGTACATACATTACATTACTGATCCTGAGTTACATCCTGTATTATACTCCAGAGCTGCACTCACTATTCTACTGGTGCAGTCACTGTGTACATACATTACATTACTGATCCCGAGTTACATCCTGTATTTTATTCCAGAGCTGCACTCACTATTCTGCTGGTGCAGTCACTGTGTACATACATTACATTACTGATCCTGAGTTACATCCTGTATTATACCCCAGAGCTGCGCTCAGTATTCTGCTGGTGGAGTCACTGTGTACATACATTACTGATCCTGAGTTACATCCTGTATTATTCCCCAGAGCTGCGCTCAGTATTCTGCTGGTGGAGTCACTGTGTACATACATTACATTACTGATCCTGAGTTACCTCCTGTATTATACCCCAGAGCTGCACTCACTATTCTGCTGGTGCAGTCACTGTGTACATACATTACATTACTGATCCTGAGTTACATCCTGTATTATTCCCCAGAGCTGCGCTCAGTATTCTGCTGGTGCAGTCACTGTGTACATACATTACAATACTGATCCTGAGTTACATCCTGTATTATACCCCAGAGCTGCGCTCAGTATTCTGCTGGTGGAGTCACTGTGTACATACATTACATTACTGATCCTGACTTACATCCTGTATTATAACCCAGAGCCGCACTCACTATTCTGCTGGTGCAGTCACTGTGTACATACATTACATTACTGATCCTGAGTTACCTCCTGTATTATTCCCCAGAGCTGCACTCACTATTCTGCTGGTGCAGTCACTGTGTACATACATTACATTACTGATCCTGAGTTACATCCTGTATTATACCCCAGAGCTGCGCTCACTATTCTGCTGGTGCAGTCACTGTGTACATACATTACATTACTGATCCTGAGTTACATCCTGTATTATACCCCAGAGCTGGCTGCACTCACTATTCTGCTGGTGCAGTCACTGTGTACATACATTACATTACTGATCCTGAGTTACCTCCTATATTATACCCCAGAGCTGCACTCACTATTCTGCTGGTGCAGTCACTGTGTACATACATTACTGATCCTGAGTTACATCCTGTATTATACCCCAGAGCTGCGCTCAGTATTCTGCTGGTGCAGTCACTGTGTACATACATTACATTACATTACTGATCCTGAGTTACATCCTGTATTATACCCCAGAGCTGCGCTCAGTATTCTGCTGCGGCTTGTGTGCCATCAGTCGCTGCAGGAGTTGCTGTGTCAGCGCTGTTGCGGGTTGTGAGCGGTCTGAGCAGCTGTTGAACTGGAACAGATTATGCCGGATGCTGCCAGCAATCACCCCTGAGACACTGTGACAGAAGTGCAGCTATGGGGGCTGCACATCCTGACTTGTAGCTAAATATAATCCCCCCATCATGGTCCAGCCGAGAGCAATCACCTCCCCCACCCCCTCCGCTGTGTAGTCCCCACCGTGATGTACGGTGCTGTGGAATATGTTGGCGCTATAGAACTAGGAATATTATTGTTACTAGTAAATGAAAACTCAGGTAAACTTCTCATGGCTGATGGTTTGCTACAATGTGTCTTCTCTGTCCTAACACCGTCAGTCTGGAGTTGGGGTTTTGTCTCCCAGAGGATTGTCCAGTTACAATGTAACAAACCCTCAGCTGTGAGATTCTTAGGTCCCACTCAGTGGCAGCAGCAGAGATGTAGCACATGTGGATTTGCTGACACACAGTGTTACAGAAGGCGGTCAGCTGGCGATGGGTGTTTGACCCTGGTGGCCCGGCGATGCCCCTGGTGGCCCGGCGATGCCCCTGGTGGTCCGGCGATGCCCCTGGTGGCCTGGCGATGCCCCTGGTGGCCCGGCGATGCCCCTGGTGGCCCGGCGATGCCCCTGGTGGTCCGGCGATGCCCCTGGTGGTCCGGCGATGCCTTCCATGCGCTTTAAGTCTCCCCCGATTCTACAGCGGAATCTCAGCAACATGGCTTTAACCCATTGAGTGCCAGCGCTCCGGATCTCCCATCCTACGCATTTCCCTTCTTCCAAACTGGCACATCTGCTGCATTGGGAGAAGCGCGGCACAAACATGTTTATGTGCAGCCGGAGAGGAACATTGTGCTCAGGCCCCGAACGTGGCAGCGCCCACTCACAGAGCAAGGCCGCCTGCACCGGCAGAAGCCCCCCAATGTGCGAGGATGGGAGAGAGGCTGGTGCCAACGCACACAGCTACGGGATTCCTGCTCTAACGAGCGGCCCCCTATAGGAATCAGTGCTGAGGGTCTCTATAAGGATCCGTGCTGAGGGTCTCTATAGGAATCCGTGCTGAGGGTCTCTATAAGGATCCGTGCTGAGGGTCTCTATAGGACTCCGTGCTGAGGGTCTCTATAGCAATCCTTGCTGAGGGTCTCTATAGGAATTCATGCTGAGGGTCTCTATAGGAATCCGTGCTGAGGGTCTCTATAGGAATCCATGCTGAGGGTCTCTATAGGAATCCATGCTGAGGGTCTCTATAGGAATCCGTGCTGAGGGTCTCTATAGCAATCCGTGCTGAGGGTCTCTATAGCAATCCTTGCTGAGGGTCTCTATAGGAATTCATGCTGAGGGTCTCTATAGGAATCCATGCTGAGGGTCTTTATAGGAATCCGTGCTGAGGGTCTCTATAGGAATCCATGCTGAGGGTCTTTATAGGAATCCGTGCTGAGGGTCTCTATAGCAATCCGTGCTGAGGGTCTCTATAGGAATCCGTGCTGAGGGTCTCTATAAGGATCCGTGCTGAGGGTCTCTATAGGAATCCATGCCTGAGGGTCTCTATATGGATCCCTGCTGAGGGTCTCTATAGGGATCAATGCTGAGGGTCTTTACAGGGATCCATGCTGAGGGTCTCTATAGGGATCTGTCCTGAGGGTTTCTATAGGGATCTGTGATGAGGGTCTCTATAGGGATCAGTGCTGAGGGTCTCTATAGGGATCCCTGCTGAGGGTCTCTATAGGGGTCCATGCTGAGGGTCTCTATAGGATCCATGCTGAGGGTCTCTATAGGGATCCATGCTGAGGGTCTCTATAGGGATCTGTCCTGAGGGTTTCTATAGGGATCAGTGCTGAGGGTCTCTATAGGGATCCCTGCTGAGGGTCTCTATAGGGGTCCATGCTGAGGGTCTCTATAGGATCCATGCTGAGGGTCTCTATAGGATCCATGCTGAGGGTCTCTATAGGGATCTGTGCAGGCTGTGTGGTGTTTCGGGTGAAGGTGTTGGGGTGCAGTCTGTTCGGTGTTGGGATGCAGGTTATGTGGTGTTGGGATGCAGGCTGTGTGGTGTTGGTGTGCAGGCTGTGTGCCTGCACCCCAACACCACACAGCCTGCACCCCAACACCACACAGCCTGCACCCCAACACCACACAGCCTGCACCCCAACACCACACAGCCTGCACCTCAACACCACACAGCCTGCACCCCAACACCACACAGCCTGCACCCCAACACCACACAGCCTGCACCCCAACACCACACAGCCTGCACCCCAACACCACACAGCCTGCACCCCAACACCACACAGCCTGCACCCCAACACCACACAGCCTGCACCTCAACACCACACAGCCTGCACCCCAACACCACACAGCCTGCACCTCAACACCACACAGCCTGCACCCCAACACCACACAGCCTGCACCCCAACACCACACAGCCTGCACCCCAACACCACACAGCCTGCACCCCAACACCACACAGCCTGCAGGTGCAGGCTGTGTGAACTCTTCACCTCAGTAACAAATGAACATTCCAGAATATCAGTCACTGAATCCAGTAAAAAGACTGACACCACTGAGTGACGGCTCAGATTGGCTCAGTGGGCACACCAGAAATGTGGACACCTGGGAGAAAAAGCTACTTACCAATGGGCACAGACCACAAGGGGGCACAGACGAGAGGGGGCACAGACCAGAGGAGGACTCAGACCAGAGGGGACTCAGACCAGAGGGGGCACAGACCAGAGGGGGCACAGACCACAGGGGGCACAAACCAGAGGGGGCACAAACCAGAGGGGGCACAGACCAGAGGAGGACTCAGACCAGAGGGGACTCAGACCAGAGGGGGCACAGACCAGAGGGGGCACAGACCAGAGGTGGGCACAGACCACAGGGGGCACAAACCAGAGGGGGCACAGACCAGAGGGGGCACAGACCAGAGGGGGCACAGACGAGAGGGGGCACAGACGAGAGGGGGACTCAGACCAGAGGGGGCACAGACCAGAGGTGGGCACAGACCAGAGGTGGGCACAGACCATAGGTGGGCACAGACCACAGGGGGCACAAACCAGAGGGGGCAGGTGGGCACAGACCAGAGGGGGGCACAGACCAGAGTGAGGCCCATCAGGTTAGATTTCATACAGGATTTGGATCCTCACATCCTATCAATGATGGTGTAAACATCTGGGGGACAAAGGTCTTCCAGAACCTGCTGAAGTAATTGCTTGTGGAGCAGATAATGTGCTGATAGTTATAAAACCCGAGCAAGAGCAGTGGGAACGTCTCAATAGACAGGAGTTATCTCAGAGAAGAATATATATATATATTGTGAGGCTGTGGCCTCTGATACAGCTAGGGGGCGCTGTTTGTTCTCCCCAGAATGTGTTTATGTACTGTTGGGCGTAGAACCTGAAAATATTGAGATACCTGCCATAGGGGTCGCCAAATTAGGGTCAGAGTGTAATCCTGATAGGCTTCCCCTAGAGGTTTTGGCAGGAGAAACTGAAAACGTTGTTTTGGGCGGGGATGTCACAGGGTCATACGGATGCCTTATTATCTCGCGCCCATACGGGGTAACAAGTGTTCAACCCCACAGGTATGAACAGGGGGGAGGATATGTGAGGCTGTGGCCTCTGAAACAACTGTCCACCTCCACCTCCGGGCACAGGACTGTCCACATCCGAGACCAGTACCATGGACGACTTGCATCTCTGTGTACACTGCGGGTGCCAGGCTATTCAGCTGCCCTGGGTGCTGGCTCTGCTGGCCTCCATGCACTCTGCAGACCAGCACACACCAGACTGACACTGACGTGCACCTCGCACACCTGGCCTCACCTGGTCAGACACCTGACACACCCAAACCCCTTACTGCAGGGCTTTAAACACACACAAACCTGTGGCTTTCAGCCACCTGGAAAACCTGGACCGGAAATCCATGACTCTCATGCACACCTATGGACTTCATCCGTCTGCATGCACATTCTGGGGAGAACAAACAGCGCCCCCTAGCTGTATCAGAGGCCACAGCCTCACAATATACACTCACCGGCCACTTTATTAGGTACACCATGCTAGTAACGGGTTGGACCCCCTTTTGCCTTCAGAACTGCCTCAATTCTTCGTGGCATAGATTCAACAAGGTGCTGGAAGCATTCCTCAGAGATTTTGGTCCATATTGACATGATGGCATCACACAGTTGCCGCAGATTTGTCGGCTGCACATCCCAAAGATGCTCCATACAAGGCAGGATGGATCCATGCTTTCATGTTGTTTATGCCAAATTCTGACCCTACCATCCGAATGTCGCAGCAGAAATCGAGACTCATCAGACCAAGCAACGTTTTTCCAATCTTCTACTGTCCAATTTCGATGAGCTTGTACAAATTGTAGCCTCAGTTTCCTGTTCTTAGCTGAAAGGAGTGGTACCCGGTGTGGTCTTCTGCTGCTGTAGCCCATCTGCCTCAAAGTTCGACGCACTGTGCGTTCAGAGATGCTCTTAGGCCTACCTTGGTTGTAACGGGTGGCGATTTGAGTCACTGTTGCCTTTCTATCAGCTCGAACCAGTCTGCCCATTCTCCTCTGACCTCTGGCATCAACAAGGCATTTCCGCCCACAGAACTGCCGCTCACTGGATTTTTTTTCTTTTTCGGACCATTCTCTGTAAACCCTAGAGATGGTTGTGCGTGAAAATCCCAGTAGATCAGCAGTTTCTGAAATACTCAGACCAGCCCTTCTGGCACCAACAACCATGCCACGTTCAAAGGCACTCAAATCACCTTTCTTCCCCATACTGATGCTCGGTTTGAACTGCAGGAGATTGTCTTGACCATGTCTACATGCCTAAATGCACTGAGTCGCCGCCATGTGATTGGCTGATTAGAAATTAAGTGTTAACAAGAAGTTGGACAGGTGTACCTAATAAAGTGGCCGGTGAGTGTGTATATATATATATATATATATATATATATATATATATATATAATTTATTTTTTTTGTTTCCTTTAGATCAAAATCTGGAAATGGTGCATCGTTGCAGCCATCGTGTGCATGATTCTTTCAACTTCCGACACTACCCAAGAGATCTTCAGACCAAAACCCGAGAGACCAACCATGGAAAATGGGGTGATATGGAAAACCAAACAGAATCTATGGATTTACTTGGCTCAGCCATTTTTGTATGACAAAGACTACTACAATCCATTAGAATGTTGTCTGGTTGTAGTACCGACCCCTTCACAGTTGTGGACTAAGCTGATAGGGGTATCCACTCAAGATGAAGCTGTGACCCAGGACTTCACAGACAATAGTCATTTTTGCTTACTTTGTGCATGCATTGCTTTGTGTTGTTGTATACAGTGTACACTTCCATCATTATCCTTATGTCAGTCATCCCCTAAAACTGCCCACCTTAGGATATGGTATAAATAATGTATGGCTCAAAATAGCCAAGGGTGGATTGTAGTGTGAATATAAAAATGGCTATTTTGAGTCCATATTTAACCATACAGACCACGAGAGAGCAGCATTGCTGGTCATACATTCACACACAGACGATGCTCACAATCCTCAGAGCTCTTACTGTCTGAACGCCTTCACCTCACATACAGTTCTGTTTCTCCATGTTTGTTGTTTGCTGTTGTAAAACATGGAGGGTTACTAAGGCCTCTTTCACACTTCCGTTTTTTAGAATCAGTCAGAGAGAGAGACCCTAACGGGAAATTCTTCCGCTCATGCTCGGTTTTAAATGACGGAACCCGTCGCTGGATTCCTGCTTTTGACGGTCAGCAACGAATCCTGCGCCCATAGGCTTCCATTATAGCCAGTGACGGGCTGCGCAGGATCCTGCATCCATAGGCTTCCATTATAGCCAGTGACGGGCTGCGCAGGATCCTGCATCCATAGGCTTCCATTATAGCCAGTGACGGGCTGCGCAGGATCCTGCATCCATAGGCTTCCATTATAGCCAGTGACGGGCTGCGCAGGATCCTGCATCCATAGGCTTCCATTATAGCCAGTGACGGGCTGCGCAGGATCCTGCGTCCATAGGCTTCCATTATAGCCAGTGACGGTCTGAGCAGGATCCTGCATCCATAGGCTTCCATTATAGCCAGTGACGGGCTGCGCAGGATCCTGCATCCATAGGCTTCCATTATAGCCAGTGATGGTCTGCACAGGATCCTGCGTCCATAGGCTTCCATTATAGCCAGTGACGGGCTGCGCAGGATCCTGCATCCATAGGCTTCCATTATAGCCAGTGACGAGCTGGGCAGGATCCTGCGTCCATAGGCTTCCATTATGGCCAGTGACAGGCTGCGCAGGATCCTGCGTCCATAGGCTTCCATTATAGCCAGTGACGAGCTGGGCAGGATCCTGCGTCCATAGGCTTCCATTATGGCCAGTGTCGGTCTGCACAGGATCCTGCGTCCATAGGCTTCCATTATAGCCAGTGACGGGCTGCGCAGGATCCTGCGTCCATAGGCTTCCATTATAGCCAGTGACGGTCTGAGCAGGATCCTGCATCCATAGGCTTCCATTATAGCCAGTGACGGGCTGCGCAGGATCCTGCATCCATAGGCTTCCATTATAGCCAGTGACGGTCTGCACAGGATCCTGCGTCCATAGGCTTCCATTATAGCCAGTGACGGGCCGCGCAGGATCCTGCATCCATAGGCTTCCATTATAGCCAGTGACGAGCTGGGCAGGATCCTGCGTCCATAGGCTTCCATTATGGCCAGTGTCGGTCTGCACAGGATCCTGCGTCCATAGGCTTCCATTATAGCCAGTGACGAGCTGGGCAGGATCCTGCGTCCATAGGCTTCCATTATAGCCAGTGACGGGCTGCGCAGGATCCTGCATCCATAGGCTTCCATTATAGCCAGTGACGAGCTGGGCAGGATCCTGCGTCCATAGGCTTCCATTATGGCCAGTGACGGGCTGCGCAGGATCCTGCGTCCATAGGCTTCCATTATAGCCAGTGACGGTCTGCACAGGATCCTGCATCCATAGGCTTCCATTATAGCCAGTGACGGGCTGCGCAGGATCCTGCATCCATAGGCTTCCATTATAGCCAGTGACGAGCTGGGCAGGATCCTGCGTCCATAGGCTTCCATTATGGCCAGTGTCGATCTGCACAGGATCCTGCGTCCATAGGCTTCCATTATAGCCAGTGACGAGCTGGGCAGGATCCTGCGTCCATAGGCTTCCATTATGGCCAGTGTCGGTCTGCACAGGATCCTGCGTCCATAGGCTTCCATTATAGCCAGTGACGAGCTGGGCAGGATCCTGCGTCCATAGGCTTCCATTATAGCCAGTGACGGGCTGCGCAGGATCCTGCATCCATAGGCTTCCATTATAGCCAGTGACGAGCTGGGCAGGATCCTGCGTCCATAGGCTTCCATTATGGCCAGTGACGGGCTGCGCAGGATCCTGCGTCCATAGGCTTCCATTATAGCCAGTGACGGTCTGCACAGGATCCTGCATCCATAGGCTTCCATTATAGCCAGTGACGGGCTGCGCAGGATCCTGCATCCATAGGCTTCCATTATAGCCAGTGACGAGCTGGGCAGGATCCTGCGTCCATAGGCTTCCATTATGGCCAGTGTCGATCTGCACAGGATCCTGCGTCCATAGGCTTCCATTATAGCCAGTGATGGGCTGCGCAGGATCCTGCATCCATAGGCTTCCATTATAGCCAGTGATGAGCTGGGCAGGATCCTGCATCCATAGGCTTCCATTATAGCCAGTGACGGTCTGCACAGGATCCTGCGTCCATAGGCTTCCATTATAGCCAGTGACGGGCTGCGCAGGATCCTGCATCCATAGGCTTCCATTATAGCCAGTGACGAGCTGGGCAGGATCCTGCGTCCATAGGCTTCCATTATAGCCAGTGACGGGCTGCGCAGGATCCTGCATCCATAGGCTTCCATTATAGCCAGTGACGAGCTGGGCAGGATCCTGCGTCCATAGGCTTCCATTATGGCCAGTGACGGGCTGCGCAGGTTCCGTCGCTGAGCAATTTTCCGACGTGCAGAAAAAACGTTCCTCTGTGCGTTGTCTCCGCCCGACGGAAAGCGATTTTACGACGGATCCAGTGCACAACGGATGAAACGTGAGGCAATCTGTCACAATCTTGTGCTAATACAAGTCTATGGGAAAATAACGGATCCAGCAGAAACATTTGCTGGATCTGTTTTTTTCACAAAACGACGGATTATGACGGAAACAAAAAGACGAAAGTGTGAGACAGGCCTGAGGCTACTTTCACACATCAGGTTTTTTCCATCAGGCAAGATCCGTTGAATTTAAAAAAAAAACGGATCTGGTGGTAAATATGAAAAACTGATGTGAGGGATCCAATTTTTTTTTTTTTTTTTTTTTTTTTTGCTGGATCCGTTTGTGTGTTTTTTTTTTAAAATAGAGCTTGGATTTCCTTTTCCGGGGAGGAGGAGGGAGAAAGACGGATTTGGTCATTTCACCTCACGTTTCATACGTTTTTCGTATCAGTCGCTATGCAGTTTTCCGCCAGACAGAAAAAACGTTACTCTGGATGTTTTCTCTGGCCGCCGGAAAACTAATTTTTGACAGCTAAGGCAAAAAAAACGGATGAAACGTTAGGCCATGAGGTGCAATCCGGCACTAATACAACTCTATGATAAAAAACAGATCAGTTTAAAAAAAAACAGCAAAAACCTGATGTGTGAAAGTAGCCTTAACCTCTGTCTGTTATGCACTTATCTAATCCTTGGGAGCTTTTATAGTCTATGGGTTTATTGCCCATTGTCTGATGTTTGCTTGGTATCTATGATTCATCTTATCCCGAAAGCTAGCCACTAGAGGGCGATGCTGAAACCAGAGTTACACAGTGTAAATCACTATATAAGACTAGAGGAACGGAGGCTGGGTTCACACTAGCGTTTGTGTACACAGCATAGGGCTGCGTACTTCTTACCTTCAGATCCGCATACATCCACATCCGTCCTGCGTACCTATCTTTAACATTGTGCACGCAGGGACATGCGTTGTATGCGGATGCATCCCCGTGTGGCATTTTGGCGTGCCTGCCGAGCGCAACATAGTATATAGTGCACGTGTCATACATTGCTTACCAGTGACATTGTACACAGGCAGGGCCGGCGTTAGGGGCAGGCAGACCAGGCCGCTGACTAGGGTCCCCGCTCCTCCAGGGGCCCCCATCCAGTGGCGTATTGCTAATAGCGGCACACCACACGGCCGCTATGGTGCCCGTGAGTAAGAGGGGCCCGGCGCCAACCCCATCATAGATGCCGATACAGTTGAAAGCAGTGATGGAGGAGAGAGCATCAGCTGACGCTCCCTCTCTTACCACTCCACCTCTGTTTCTGAATCAGAGGGTGCGCGATGATGTCACATCCTTGTGCGCCACGCTGTGCCAGCAGTGGAGCTGATAAGACCAGAGCAGAGCCTGGAGCAGCGCGGGGAATGAGGAGAGGCGAGTATTGTTTGTGTGTAAATATGTGTGTGTGTGGCGGCTTCATTATACTGTGAGTATATTATACACTGAGTGGGGGGGTGCATTATACTGTATGTGGGGGCTGCATTATACTGTGAGTGGGGGGCTGCATTATACAGTGAGTGGGGGCTGCATTATACGATGTGTGTGGGGGCTGCATCATACTGTGTGGGTGGGGCTGCATTATACTGTGAGTTGGGGCTGCATTATAGTGTGTAAGGGGCTGCATTATACTGTGTGGGAGGGGCTGCATTATACTGTGAGTTGGGGCTGCATTATACTGAGTGGGAGGGGCTGCACTATACTGTGTGTGTGGGGGGGCTGCATTATACTGTGTGTGGAACTGCACTATACTGTGTGTGGGGATGCATTATACCATGTATGGGGGGACACTTTATACTGTGTGGGGGTGGCACTATACTGTATGCAGGGGCTGCATTATAAGGTGTGGGGCTGCACTATACTGTGTGTGTGGGGGCTGCACTATACTGTGTGTGTGGGGCTGCATTATACTTTGTGTGGGGGGCTGCATTATACAGTGGGGGCTGCACTATACTGTGGGTGGGGGCTGCACTAAACTGTGTGGGGAGGCTGCATTATACTGTGTGGGGGCTGCAATATACTGTGTGTGGGTGCTGCATTATACTGTGAGTGGGGGGACTACATTATACAGTGGGAGCTGCACTATACTGTGTGTAGGGGCAGCAATATACTGTGTGTGGGTGCTGCATTATACTATGAGTGGGGGCTGCATTATACTGCGAGGTGGGGACTGCCTCCCACGCACAGTATAATGCAGCCCCTCACACACAGCATAATGCAGCCCCCACACACAGTATAATGCAGCCCCCCACTCACAGTGTAATGCAGCGCCCACGCACAGTATAGTGCAGCCCCCACTGTATAATGCAGTCCCCCCAACTCACTTTATAATGCAGCCCCCCACTCACAGTATAATGCTTCCCCACACACAGTATAATGCAGCAGCCACACACACAGTATATGGCAGCCCCCCACACAGTATAATGCAGCCTCCCCACACAGTTTAGTGCAGCCCCCACAGTGCTCTGTTCTTTGTTTTATACATGTATCGAGGACTATCTGTACCCATCATACAGCCGGTGTAAAGAATCTCAGGAACAAGAGTCGAATGACCCGTGTGCTGCCCCCTCATAGCCCCATGTGCTGCTCCTTAATCGCCCCATATGCTGCCCTCTCATCGCCCCATAGACTGCCTCCTCATCGCCCCGTATGATGCCCGCTCATCGCCCCATATGCATCTCCCTCATTACCTCGTGTGCTGCCCCCTTCGCCCCGTATGCTGCCCCCTCATCACCCCGTATGCTGCCTTCTCATTGCCCCGTGTGCTGACCCTCATTGCCCCGTATGCTGCCCCCTCATCGCCCTGTGTGCAGCCCCCTCATCGCCCTGTCTCATATAAAATATTAAAAATCCTCTATGTCCCTCATGTCTCATGTCCCCCCCACTTACTTTTTCTTTCATCCAGCATTTGTCATGAGGAGCTGTGAGCTGGCAATCACACCTGTCTTTATGCAAAATGGCAGCAACATTGCAAGGATTTCCCTTTATGCCCAGGAAACGTCAAAGAAAGTCTATGATGCCCAGAAAGAGAAAGACAGGGCAGCAGAGAGCGGCTCGCTCCAGAGATCACAGCGGGTGGCACTCGTGACCTTCCCAGCCTGTGACATCAGGGATTAAGAAAGTTCTGACCAATACTCCGGATCCCTGACTCCCCGTATGCTGCCCCCTCATTGCCCCTTCCAGCTGAATCCCCCTTGCTTCCTCCCGCAAGTTAAATGAACTCACAAATCTCAATTAGTGAAAACATTTGCAAATCTTGTAAATTATTCAGATCACACAGAAATGATTTCCATACAAGCGCGAAGGGACGCGGCGATCCTGCGGGGAATGTTCCACCAAGTGCCTGCGCCGTGTTTACATAGTGCAGGACCGCCGGATTGCCACATCCGGAGTCATCATACATTCACCCCACAGGACCGGGAGCGGAAGATGGAAAAGTCGTGTGATCTGATGAACAGCATCAATCACATCGGTATGAAAGACGCAGATCAGAATCCGCTGTGACATCCATGTGTGATGATACATTGTATGCTGGGTGGCATGTATGTGTGATGATACAGCGTATGCTGGATTACATCCATGTGTGATGATACATCGTATGCTGAGCGACATGTATGTGTGATGATACATCCCCACTGACACTTCCCACTAAACTTTTATCTCTCACTTCCTCCTTCAGCCTCAATGGTCTTCCACAGCCACTCACAAAGATGGCCACACACTGGACCTCAGAAACAATACCTACCATGGGATACGGCCTTCCCAAAACCCTGTCTGATGACAAACGCACACTTAGCAGGATGCAGCAGGCCTCCACTGATAAAGGCTAGGGGGAAGGCCGTATCCCATGGTATGTATTTTTTCTGAGTTTTTTTCTATGTTAGCTGTTTTTTTGATATTAGTGGTAGAACCCGCAATATTATGGGGACCCTTGACGCTGGGTTGCGGGCTTACTTTATTTTGGCCAAAATATTAAACCAATACCTCACATAATGTATGTGTTTATCATATGCATCATAAACTCAATGTAGACAAAACCGAACTCATCATCTTTCCCCATCTCACGTATCCCCCCTACCCGATCTTTCTATTATGGTAAACGGCATCACGCTCTCTCCCGCTCCTGAAATCCGCTGCCTCGGGGTAACTCTCGACTCTGCCCTGTCCTTCAAACCTCACGTCCAAGCTCTTGCCACCTCCTGTCGCCTCCAACTCAAAAATATTGCCAGAATCCGTCCCTTCCTCAGCCCTCAATCTACTTAGACTCTTCTGCATGTCCTTATCATCTCCCGCCTTGACTACTGCAACACCCTCCTCTGTGGCCTCCCCGCTAACTCTCTTGCACCACTCCAGTCTGTCCTCAACTCTGCTGCCCGGGTAATCCACCTCTCTCCTCGCTACTCCCCTGCTTCACCCCTCTGCAAATCCCTCCACTGGCTCCCAATTCCCCAACGAATCCAGTTCAAACTACTAACACTGATCTACAAAGCCATCCACAACCTGTCCCCTCCCTATATCTCCGAACTAATCTCCCAATATCTTCCTTCACGTAATCTTCGATCCTCCCAAGACCTCCTACTCTCCTCCACACTTATTCGTTCCTCACACAACCGCCTCCAAGATTTCTCCCGAATATACCCCATCCTCTGGAATTCCATGCCTCAACACGTCCGATTATCCTCCACCCTCGGATCCTTCAGACGGAACCTGAAAACCCATCTCTTCAGGAAAGCCTACAGATTACAATAACCGAGCTGCCGTCTCACCACCACCAACAGAGCCGCCGCCGCCCACCCCTACCTTCTGTCTCTTCCCCACTATCCCATAGAATGTAAGTCCGCAAGGACAGGGTCCTCTCCCCTTTGTACCAGTGTGTCACTGTAAACCTGTTTACTGTAAACGATATCTATAACTCTGTATGTAACCCCTTTCTCATGTACAGCACCATGGAATTAATGGTGCTATATAAATAAATAATAATAATAATAATAATAATAATAATATGCATACATTTTTTTGCACTATATCATATCCTTTTTTGCAGGATGTGGCCAGGCCTCTTTCTGTTGGTTAGGTTTTTCTGGGGCGTCTGTCACTGTGTGCTGCATATTATAGTGCTGGGCAGCCCTCCTGTTAATACAAGGGGCGTCATTAACCCCTTCATGACCTTGGGAGTTTCCGTTTTTCCGTGTTCGTTTTTCACTCCCCCTCCTTCCCAGAGCCATAACTTTTTTAGTTTTCCGTCAATTTGGACATGTGAGGGCTTATTTTTTGTGAGACAAGTTGTACTTTTGAACGACATCATTGGTTTTACCATGTCGTGTACTAGAAAACGGGAAAAAAATTCCAAGTGCGGTGAAATTGCAAAAAAAGTGCAGTCCCACACTAGTTTTTTGCTTGGCTTTTTTGCTAGGTTCATTAAATGCTAAAACTGACCTGCTATTATGATTCTCCAGGTCAGTACGAGTTCATAGACATCAAACATGACTAGGTTATTTTTTATCTAAGTGGTGAAAAAAAATTCCAGACTTTGCTAAAAAAAAAAAATTGCACCATTTTCCCATACTCGTTGCGTCTCTCATTTTTCATGATGGGGTCGGTTGAGCGCTTACTTTTTGCGTGCCAAGCTGACGTTTTTAATGATACCATTTTGGTGCAGATACGTTCTTTTGATCAATTTTTAATGCAATGTCGTGGCGACCAAAAAATGTAATTATGGCGTTTCAAATTTTTTTCTCGCTACACCGTTTAGCGATCAGGTTAATGCTTTTTTTTTATTGATAGACCGGGCGATTCTGAATGGGGTGATACCAAATATGTGTAGGTTTGATTTTTTTTTTTTTTATTTATTTTGATTGGGGCGAAAGGGGGGTGATTTAACCCCTTCATGACCCAGCCTATTTTGGCCTTAATGACCTTGCCGTTTTTTGCAATTCTGACCAGTGTCCCTTTATGAGGTAATAACTCAGGAACGCTTCAACGGATCCTAGCGGTTCTGAGATTGTTTTTTCGTGACATATTGGGCTTCATGTTAGTGGTAAATTTAGGTTGATAATTTCTGAGTTTATTTGTGAAAAAAAACGGAAATTTGGCTAAAATTTTGAAAATTTCGCAATTTTCACATTTTGAATTTTTATTCTGTTAAACCAGAGAGTTATGTGACACAAAATAGTTAATAAATAACATTTCCCACATGTCTTCTTTACATCAGCACAATTTTGGAAACAAAATTTTTTTTTGCTAGGAAGTTACAAGGGTTAAAATTTGACCAGTGATTTCTCATTTTTACAACAAAATTTACAAAACCATTTTTTTAGGGACCACCTCACATTTGAAGTCAGTTTGAGGGTTCTATATGGCTGAAAATACCCAAAAGTGACACCATTCTAAAAACTGAACCCCTCAAGGTGCTCAAAACCACATTCAAGAAGTTTATTAACCCTTCAGGTGTTTCACAGCAGCAGAAGCAACATGGAAGGAAAAAATGAACATTTAACTTTTTAGTCACAAAAATGATCTTTTAGCAATATTTTTTTTATTTTCCCAAGGGTAAAAGGAGGAACTGGACCACGAACGTTGTTGTCCAATTTGTCCTGAGTACGCTGATACCTCATTTGTGGGGGTAAACCACTGTTTGGGTGCACGGCAGGGCTCGGAAGGGAAGGAGCGCAGTTTGACTTTTTGAATTAAAAATTGGCTCCAATCTTTAGCAGACACCATGTCGCGTTTGGAGAGCCCCCGTTTGCCTAAACATTGGAGCTCCCCCACAAGTGACCCCATTTTGAAAACTAGACCCCCCAAGGAACTTATCTAGAAGCATAGTGAGCACTTTAAACCCTCAGGTGCTTCACAAATTGATCCGTAAAAATTAAAAAGTACTTTTTTTTCACACAAAATTTCTTTTAGCCTCAATTTTTTTCATTTTCACATGTGCAACAGGATAAATGGATCCTAAAATTTGTTGAGCAATTTCTCCTGAGTACGCCAATACCTCATATGTGGGGGTAAACCACTGTTTGGGCGCACGGCAGGGCTTGGAAGGGAAGGCACGCCATTTGGCTTTTTGAATGGAAAATTAGCTCCAATCATTAGCGGACACCATGTCATGTTTGGAGAGCCCCTGTGTGCCTAAACATTGGAGCTCCCCCACAAATGACCCCATTTTGGAAACTAGACCTCCCAAGGAACTAATCTAGATGTATGGTGAGCACTTTGAACCCCCAAGTGCTTCACAGAAGTTTATAACGCAGAGCCATGAAAATAAAAAATAATTTTTCTTTTCTCAAAAATGATTTTTTAGCCCACAATTTTGTTATTTTCCCAAGGGTAACAGGAGAAATTGGACCCCAAAAGTTGTTGTCCAGTTTCTCCTGAGTACGCTGATACCCCATATGTGGGGGTAAACCACTGTTTGGGCACACGTCGGGGCTCGGAAAGGAAGTAGTGACGTTTTGAAATGCAGACTTTGATGGAATGGTCTGCGGGCGTCACGTTGCGTTTGCGGAGCCCCTGATGTGCCTTAACAGTAGAAACCCCCCAAAAGTGAATCCATTTTGGAAACTAGACCCCCCAAGGAACTTATCTAGATATGTGGTGAGCACTTTGAACCCCCAAGTAATTCACAGAAGTTTATAACACAGAGCCGTGAAAATAAAAAATAATTTTTCTTTCCTCAAAAATTATGTATTAGCAAGCAATTTTTTATTTTCGCAAGGGTAACAGGAGAAATTGGACCCCAATAGTTGTTGCCCAGTTTGTCCTGAGTATGCTGGTACCCCATATGTGGGGGTAAATCACTGTTTGGGCACACGTCAGGGCTCGGAAGGGAGGGAGCACCATTTGACTTTTTGAACGCAAGATTGGCTGGAATCAATGGTGGCGCCATGTTGCGTTTGGAGACCCCTGATGTGCCTAAACAGTGGAAACCCCTCAATTCTAACTCCAACACTAACCCCAACACACCCCTAACCCTAATCCCAACTATAGCCATAACCCTAATCACAACCCTAACCCCAACACACTCCTAACCACAACCCTAACCCTAATCCCTACCCTAACCCTAACCCTAATCCCAACCCTAACCCCAACCCTAACCACAACTTTAACCCCAACACACCCCTAACCATAACCCTAACGACAAGCCTATTCTTAACCCTATTTCCAACCCTAGCCCTAATTCCAACCCTAACTCTAATTCCAACCCTAAGGCTATGTGCCCACGTTGCGGATTCGTGTGAGATTTTTCCACACCATTTTTGAAAAATCCGCAGGTAAAAGGCACTGCGTTTTACCTGCGGATTTCCAGTGTTTTTTATGCAGATTTCACCTGCGGATTCCTATTGAGGAACAGGTGTAAAACGCTGCGGAATCCGCACAAAGAATTAACATGCTGCGGAAAATACATTTACGCAGCATTTCCGCGTGGTATTTTCCGCACCATGGGCACAGCGGATGGTACTGTAAACCAGATGGAACACTGCTACGAATCCGCAGCGGCCAATCCGCTGCGGATCCGCAGCCAAATCCGCACCGTGTGCACATAGCCTAATTGTAACGCTAACCCTAGTTCTAACCCTAACCCTACCCCTAGTTCTAACCCTAGTGGGAAAATTTTTTTTTCTTTATTTTATTATTGTCCCTACGTATGGGGGTGATAAAGGGGGGGTCATTTACTATTTTTTTTATTTTGATCACTGTGATAGGTTTTATCAGTGATCAAAATGTAGCTGGAACAAATCTGCCGGCCGGAAGATGGTGGCGCCCGTGGAGAAGACGGACGGACACCGGGAAGCTCGGTAAGTATGAGGGGGGGATCGGAGCACGGGGGGGGGGGGTGATCGGAGTGGGGGGGTGGGATCGGAGCACGGGGGGAGCGGACAGGAGGACGGGGGAGCGGACAGGACGACGGAGGGGAGCGGAGCACAGGATGGAGGACTGCGAGGAGATCGGTGGCGGTGGGGGGGTGCAGACCAGTGTTTCCAGCCATGGCCGATGATATTGCAGCATCGGCCATGGCTGGATTGTAATATTTCACCAGTTTTCATAGTGAAATATTACAAATCGCTCTGATTGGCTGTTTCACTTTCAACAGCCAACCAATCAGAGCGACCGTAGCCACGGGGGGGGGGGGGGGTGAAGCCACCCCCCCTGGGCTGAACTACCACTCCCCCTGTCCCTGCAGATCGGGTGAAATTGGAGTTAACCCTTTCACCCGATATGCAGGGACGCGATCATTCCATGACGCCACATAGGCGTCTGTTGTGAATTCCACTCTTGGGCTCCCTCCGGTGATTGTAAGTAGCACTTTTGTGAGTTCTGCTCTTGGGCTCCCTCTGGTGGTTTTGATTGGTATGGCTGCTTCTTGGATTTAGCATCAGCAGCTGCTTCCACTGATCGTCTTTCTGGCTCGGCTATTTTATTCTGGCCTTATCCCTCAATCAATGCCAGTTGTCAATTGTTCCTGCTTGGAGTCACGGCTCTTTTGGATTTCCCTGACACTCTGACCTGTTCAGCAAAGATAAGTCCTTGCTTGTCCTTTTGCAGTCCTCTTGTTGTGGACTTTATTGTTCAGCACATTCTATGTTTTGCTCATTTGTCCAGCTTATCAGTATGGATCTATTCAGCTAAGCTGGAAGCTCTGGGCAGCAGATTTTGCCCTCCACACCTTTAGTCAGGTGTGGAGATTTTTGCATTTCTCTGCGGTGGACTTTTTCTAGTTTTTATTACTGACCGCACAGTGTTCTTTCCTGTACTGTCTATCTAGCTAGAAGTGGCCTCCTTTGCTAAATCCTGTTTCATTCTACGTGTGTAATTTCCTTCTCCACTCACAGTCATTATTTGTGGGGGGCTATCTGTCCTTTGGGGATTTTCTCTGAGGCAAGATAGCTTTCCTGTTTCTACCTTTAGGGGTAGCTAGTTCTCCGGCTGTGACGAGGTGTCCAGGGAGTGACAGGAACATCCCACGGCTACTGCTAGTGTTGTGTTAAGATCAGGAACTGCGATCAGTATAGTTACCACCTGCTCAGAGCTAGTCGCATGTCACTCCTAAATTACCAGTCCATAACAGTACAACTGGCCAAAAATGAGTTGAATGCATCTCAAAAGAAGGAAAAGAAAAAGAGTTCTGAGCCATTGTTTTTTCAGCATGTGGTTCGTTTGCATGGCATTCCGGAAAATATTGTGTCTGACAGAGGTTCCCAATTTGTTTCCAGGTTTTGGCGGGCCTTTTGTGCTAAGATGGGCATTAATTTGTCTTTTTCTTCGGCGTTCCATCCTCAGACAAATGGCCAAACTGAGCGAACTAATCAAACCTTGGAAACCTATTTGAGATGCTTTGTGTCTGCTGATCAGGATGATTGGGTGGCTTTCTTGCCGTTGGCTGAGTTTGCCCTTAATAATCGGGCCAGTTCGGCTACTTTGGTTTCGCCTTTTTTTTTGTAATTTTGGTTTCCATCCTCGTTTTTCTTCAGGGCAAGTTGAGCCTTCTGATTGTCCTGGTGTAGATTCTGTGATGGACAGGTTACAGCAGATTTGGACTCATGTGGTAGACAATTTGACGTTGTCTCAGGAAAAGGCTCAGCGTTTTGCTAACTGCCGTTGGTGTGTTGGTCCTCGGCTTCGGGTGGGGGATTTAGTCTGGTTATCTTCTCGTCATGTTCCTATGAAGGTTTCTTCCCCTAAGTTTAAGCCTCAGTTTATTGGTCCTTATAAGATTTCTGAGATTATCAATCCAGTGTCTTTTCGTTTGGCCCTTCCAGCCTCTTTTGCCATCCACAATGTTTTCCATAGATCTTTGTTGCGGAGATATGTGGTACCCGTTGTTCCTTCTGTTGATCCTCCTGCCCCGGTGTTGGTTGAGGGGGAGTTGGAATATGTGGTTGAGAAAATATTGGATTCTCGTTTTTCAAGGCGGAGGCTTCAGTATCTTGTCAAGTGGAAGGGTTATGGCCAGGAGGATAATTCTTGGGTGGTTGCCTCCGATGTTCATGCCGCCGATTTGGTTCGTGCTTTTCACTTGGCTCGTCCTGATCGGCCTGGGGGCTCTGGTGAGGGTTCGGTGACCCCTCCTCAAGGGGGGGGTACTGTTGTGAATTCCGCTCTTGGGCTCCCTCCGGTGGTTGTAAGTAGCACTTTTGTGAGTTCTGCTCTTGGGCTCCCCCTGGTGGTTTTGAGTGGTATGGCTGCTTCTTGGATTTAGCATCAGCAGCTGCTTCCACTGATCGTCTTTCTGGTTCAGCTATTTTAGTCTGGCCTTATCCCTCAATCAATGCCAGTTGTCAATTGTTCCTGCTTGGAGTCACGGCTCTTTTGGATTTCCCTGACACTCTGACCTGTTCAGCAAAGATAAGTCCTTGCTTGTCCTTTTGCAGTCCTCTTGTTGTGGACTTTATTGTTCAGCACATTCTATGTTTTGCTCATTTGTCCAGCTTATCAGTATGGATCTATTCAGCTAAGCTGGAAGCTCTGGGCAGCAGATTTTGCCCTCCACACCTTTAGTCAGGTGTGGAGATTTTTGCATTTCTCTGCGGTGGACTTTTTCTAGTTTTTATTACTGACCGCACAGTGTTCTTTCCTGTACTGTCTATCTAGCTAGAAGTGGCCTCCTTTGCTAAATCCTGTTTCATTCTACGTGTGTCATTTCTTTCTCCACTCACAGTCATTATTTGTGGGGGGCTATCTGTCCTTTGGGGATTTTCTCTGAGGCAAGATAGCTTTCCTGTTTCTACCTTTAGGGGTAGCTAGTTCTCCGGTTGTGACGAGGTGTCCAGGGGGTGACAGGAACATCCCACGGCTACTGCTAGTGTTGTGTTAAGATCAGGAACTGCGGTCAGTATAGTTACCACCTGCTCAGAGCTAGTCGCATGTCGCTCCTAAATTACCAGTCCATAACAGGCGTCACAGGTCGGATTGGCACCGACTTTCATGACGCCTACGTGGCGTCAAAGGTCGGGAAGGGGTTAAACATTTATATTTTTTCACATTTTTTTTTAACTTTTTTTTTAACTTTTGCCATGCTTCTATAGCCTCCATAGGAGGCTAGAAGCTGGCACCACTCGATCGGCTCTGCTACATAGCAGCGATCTGATGTTCGCTGCTATGTAGCAGAAATGCAGGTGTGCTGTGAGCGCCGTCCACAGGGTGGCGCTCACAGCTACCGTGGATCAGTAACCATAGAGGTATCAAGGACCTCTATGGTTACAATGCTGAAGCATCGCCGACCTCTGTTCTCTGCCTTCTACACTACTATGCCCTCTTCCTCCTGGTCCTGTCCTCTGCCTTCTACATTACTCTGTTCTCCTCCGCCTAGACCTGTCCTCTGCCTTCTACACTACTATCTCCTCCTCCTCCTGGACCTGTCCTCTGCCTTCTACACTACTCTGTCCTCCTCCTCCTGGACCTGTCCTCTGCCTTCTACACTACTCTGTCCTCCTCCTCCTGGACCTGTACTCTGCCTTTTACACTACTCTGTCCTCCTCCTCCTTTACCTGTCCTCTGCCTTCTACACTACTCTGTCCTCCTCCTCCTGGACCTGTCCTCTGCCTTCTACACTACTCTGTCCTCCTCCTCCAGGACCTGTACTCTGCCTTCTACACTACTCTGTCCTCCTGGACCTGTACTCTGCCTTCTACACTACTCTGTCCTCCTCCTCCTTTACCTGTCCTCTGCCTTCTATACTACTCTGTCCTCCTCCTCCTGGACCTGTCCTCTGCCTTCTACACTACTCTGTCCTCCTCCTCCTGGACCTGTACTCTGCCTTCTACACTACTCTGTCCTCCTGGACCTGTCCTCTGCCTTCTACACTCCTCTGTCCTCCTCCTTTACCTGTCCTCTGCCTTCTATACTACTCTGTCCTCCTCCTTCTGGACCTGTCCTCTGCCTTCTACACTACTCTGTCCTCCTCCTCCTGGACCTGTACTCTGCCTTCTACACCACTCTGTCCTCCTCCTCCTTTACCTGTCCTCTGCCTTCCATACTACTCTGTCCTCCTCCTCATGGACTTGTCCTCTGCATTCTACACTACTCTGTCCTCCTTCTACTGGACCTGTCCTCTGCGTTCTACAGTACTCTGTCCTCCTCCTCCTTTACCTGTCCTCTGCGTTCTACACTACTCTGTCCTCCTCCTCCTGGACCTGTACTCTGCCTTCTACACTACTCTGTCCTCCTCCTCCTTTACCTGTCCTCTGCTTTCCATACTACTCTATCCTCCTCCTCTTGGACTTGTCCTCTGTGTTCTACACTACTCTGTCCTCCTTCTCCTGGACCTGTCCTCTGCGTTCTACACTACTCTGTCCTCCTTCTCTTGGACTTGTCCTCTGCGTTCTACACTACTCTGTCCTCCTTCTCCTGGACTTGTCCTCTGCGTTCTACACTACTCTGTCCTCCTTCTCCTGGACCTGTCCTCTGCGTTCTACACTACTCTGTCCTCCTTCTCCTGGACCTGTACTCTGCCTTCTACACTACTCTGTCCTCCTTCTCTTGGACTTGTCCTCTGCGTTCTACACTACTTTATCCTCCTCTCCTGGACCTGTACTCTGCGTTCTACACTACTCTGTCCTCCTCCTCCTTTACCTGTCCTCTGCCTTCCATACTACTCTGTCCTCCTCCTCATGGACTTGTCCTCTGCGTTCTACACTACTCTGTCCTCCTTCTCCTTGACCTGTCCTCTGCGTTCTACACTACTCTGTCCCCCTCCTCCTGGACCTGCCGGCTGCCTTTGACACAGTGGACCATTCCCTATTATTACAGACCCTCTCATCCCTTGGCATCACAGACTTGGCCCTATCCTGGATCTCATCATACCTAACAGACTGGACATTCAGCGTCTCCCACTCACACACCACCTCCTCACCTCGCCCCCTATCTGTCAGAGTCCTGCAAGGTTCAGTCCTTGGGCCCCTGCTCTTCTCCATTTACACCTTTGGCCTGGGACAGCTCATAGAATCTCATGGCTTTCAGTATCACCTCTATGCTGATGACACACAGATCTACATCTCTGGACCAGATATCACCTCCCTACTAACCACAATCCCTCAATGTCTGTCCACTATTTCATCCTTCATCTCCGCTAGATTTCTGAAACTTAACATGGACAAAACAGAATTCATCATCTTTCCCCATCTCACGTGACCCCCCCCCAACAGACCTATCCATCATAGTCAATAGTTTCCCACTCTCAGCAGTCTCACAAGCTCGCTGCCTCGGGGTAACCCTGGATTCTGGACACCTCATGCCGACTCCTACTCAAAAATACTTCCAGCATCCGCACATTCCTCAACCAAGTGCATGCACTCAACATCTGCCGCCTCGACTACTGCAACCTCCTGCTTTGTGGCCTCCCCTCTAACACTCTTGCACCCCTCTGTTTTGAACAGCTGACATGTGCCCAGAATAGCCGCGGGTGGAATCGCGATCCACCCGCGGCTATTAATCCCTTAAATGCGGCTGTCAAATGCATGTCAGTGGCATTTAACTCGCGCTTCTGGCCATCGGTCCGGAAATCTGCCCACCGGTGACCCCCGTCACGTGATCGCGGGTCACTGGTTCGTTGGCATGACAACCAGAGGTCTCCTGGAGACCACTATGGTTGTCTTGTCGGCGCTCATAGCAAGTGAGTAATATCATTGCCTCTATGTAGCAGAGCCGATCAGGCTATGCCAGATTCTAGCCTCCCATGGAGAATATTGAAGCATGACAAAAGCAAAAAAAAAAAAAAAAGTTTTTAAAAATATAAGAAAAATAAAATAAAATAAAAGTTAAAATTACCCCCCGTTCACCCCATTCAAAATAAAACAACAAGCCCCCCGAAACATACACATATTTGGTATCGCCGCTTTCAGAATCGCCCGATCTATCAATAAAAAAAAGGATTAACCTGATCGCTAAACGGCATAGCGAGAAAAAAGTCAAAACGCCAGAATTATTTTTGTTTGGTGAACGCAACATTGCATTAAAATACAATAACGCATCTGCACCAAAATAGTATTATTATTAATAGTATTAGCACACAAAAAATAAGCCCTCAACCCAAGATGACGAAAAATGGTGACGCTATGAGTATCCGAAAATGGAGCAATTTTTATTTTATTTTATTTCTTTTTAACAAAGTTTGGATTTGTTTTCACCACTTAGATAAAAAACCTAGACATGTGTTTATGAACTCATAATGACCTGGAGAATCATAATGGCAGGTCAGTTTTAGCATTTAATGAACCTAGTAAAAAAGCCAAACAAAAAACAAGTGTGAGACTGCACTTTTTTTGCAATTTCACTGCACTTGGAATTCTTTTCATATTTTCTAGTACACAAGATGGTAAAACCAATGGTGTCATTCAAAAGTACAACTCGTCCCGGAAAATAACAAGCCCTCACATGGCCATATTTACCAAAAAATAAAAAAGTTATGGCTCTGGGAAGAAGGGGAGCAAAAAATGAAAATGCAAAACCAAAAAGACCTCTGGTCGTTAAGGGGTTAATATCTGAAGCACCTGTCTCCCATGGCCCCGATGTGTCTCCAAATCAGGTGAATAAACCAAAATGTCATCCAGATAGACCACCACAAACCTGCCCACCAAATGATGGAAAATATCATTAGTGAAATGCTGGAACACCGCCGATGCATTGGTCAGACCGAAAGGCATGACCAGACTCTGGAAATGACCCTCAGGGGTGTTGAGCACCGTTGTCCATTCATCCCCGTCTCTGATTCTAACCAGGTTGTAGACCCCCCTTAAACCCAGCTTGGAGAACACCTTCATGGCTTGACTCTCAGGACCGGTCAGATTGTACAGTCTGGACTTGGGTAGTTTAGCTCCGGGAGTCAGGTTAATAGGACAGTCATATGCCCGATGCGGGGGCAAATCCTGACACCTCTTCTCAGAAAATACATCCTCAAAGCCAAACAAACCACAGATAAGATCCCTGTAGATACCGCAGAAAGGGAATGGTTAAGCAGTTCTCATGGCAGTAATCTGCCCACTCCACAATCTCTCTTTATTGCCAATCCACTATCGGATTATGTTTCACCAACCAGGGTAAACTCAGAACAATTGGAGTGGGGAGACCCTCCAGGACATAACAAGGGATTGCTAAATAATGGTGAGACCCCACCGTCAGTCTTATGTCATGTACAATCTGCCTCAGTGTTCTCTTTACAAGTGGCGCCGAGTCAATGCGTAAATAGGAATGGGCTTAGCTAAGGTAGAGCAACCAAGTTCATGAGTTCTAGCAAACTCAGCATCCACCATCCTGACTCCAGCTCCTCTGTCTACAAACACAATCTCTCAGTCCTGCTCTCTAGCACAATCTCTGCCATAAGGGCAAAGAGAGAGTCTGGCATAAGTGGGCCAAAGAAGCCCCGCAGGGGTTCATACAAACCCCCAAAAAAGTGACCCCTGTGGTGAAAATATGGTGCCCCCTGAGGAATCTCTGACAAAGCCAGGAGAGGCTCATCGGGATCCCCTGAACAGGAAGGATCACCAAGCTTGTGGCAGATGAGTGATGAAGTGTCGGGTCCCATGAAGCAAGGGCCAACTGAAGGAAGTTGGGCTACAGCGGGACAAGTGGTCCAGAGCTTTAATGTGACCAGCTAGAGGTCCACCCAAGTGGGGCTGTGGAAGCGTTATGCCCGGTCATGATCCTGGACCAGAGACGTTTCCAGATCAGCCCTGGAAGTTGAAGAGACCACCCTCCCCCACTTACGGGGCCGCCTTTATGAAAGAACGGCGGGATACCATGAAAAAATCCTGAAAAGGGAGGTGGTCTGGACTCAAAGTGCACTAATCCTGAATTGAAAGTTCAACGGGGAATGGTCTGTCTTGTCCAGTCAAAATGAGGTGAGACATCTGAAAAATCCCTGTTGGGGGGCGACCTGTCCTTGCTCAGCTGAAGACTGTTTGGTTCATGTGTATTTGAACGAAGTTCGAAGGACTGTCCAAATACCTTTGAGGCCAGAAAGGCTTTTGTAAGACAACTTGGCTGGAGTTTTTCTTTAGTTTTATTTGTTTTTGCTGCACCTTTTGCACCTTTTTCTGCTGGAATTGCGGGTGCTAAAGCGACCATGAGGATCTGATATTCTCAATAACAGGGACTGTGCATGGACTGTGATCGCAGACAAAAAGGGGTACTGTTGAGTTGGCCTATTGGCCTCTGTTAAAAAAAAAATGGTCATGGACACTTTGCTTACAGGGTCCTTACCGAGACGGACCGGTGCTGATAAAAGTTTTAAAAGTTATTGACACTATTACTTACTGTTCCAGGGCCCTTATCTGAGAAGGGCCGAGTGTCCTCTAAGAAAGATAAGATTTCAGCCAAATGTTTTAACAATGTTTTATATGCACTAACACTTCTTTTAGGGTCAAGTATAGTCAGGACAACCATATTTAAAGAGTGGGGAAATGTAGGAGAGGTTGAGATGATGTTCTACTGCTTGCCACCTCAAATGGTTAAATGTATTTAAATGTATTTTATATTGATGTACAGTATGTTATCTAAGAAACCCTCTTGGGTTGCAGTCTAGTCTAGATAGGGTTAACTGTAACAGCTGGCCTGGATTAGGGAAGGGGGATCTAGAGTTAGTGCCAAGTTCAGGAAGTGTCAAGTTCAGTTAGAGAAAGGGTGGTGAAGAAACAGCAGTGGTCACAGGCAATAGGCTGCTAGGGACAGCATGGGCCTGTGTTGTGAATTCCGCTCTTGGGCTCCCTCCGGTGGTTGTAAGTGGCACTTTTGTGAATTCTGCTCTTGGGCTCCCTCCGGTGGTTTTAAGTGGAACGGCTGCTCCTTGGATTTAGCAGTCAGCAGCTGCTTCCACTAATCGTCTATTCTGGCTCGGCTATTTAGCCTGGCTCTATCCTTCAGCCAGTGCCACTTGTCAATGGTTCCTGGTTGGATTCACATCTCTTCTTGGATTTCCCTGATATTCTGACCAGTTCAGCAAAGATAAGTCCTTGCTTTGTTCTTTTGCAGTCCACATTTTGTGGACTTTATCGTTCAGCACATTCTATGTTTTTTCTAGTCCAGCTTGTCAGTATGGATTTATTCAGTTAAGCTGGAAGCTCTGGGAAGCAGATTTACCCTCCACACCTTTAGTCAGGTGTGGAGATTTTTGTAAACTCTGTGGTGGATTTTTCTAGTTTTTTAATACTGACCGCACAGTATTCTGTCCTATTCTATCTATCTAGCTAGCGTGGCCTCCTTTGCTTCATCCTGGTTTCATTCTGTGTATGTCATTTCCCTCTCCACTCACATTCAATATTTGTGGGGGGCTGGCTATCCTTTGAGAATTTTCTCTGAGGCAAGATAGCTTTCCTGTTTCTATCTTTAGGGGTAGTTAGTCCTCCGGCTGTGACGAGGTGTCTAGGGAGTGACAGGAACATCCCACAGCTACTTCTAGTGTTGTGTTAAGCTCAGGAACTGCGGTCAGTACAGGTTCCACCTCCTCCAGAGCTCGCCCCATGTTGCTCCTAAACCACCAGTTCATAACAGGCCTGTTACTCGGGGCAATTGATTGCCAAAGAACCCTTTGTCCGTCTGTTGGCCTGAGAACCTTGAGATGGACATCAGGTCCTTTGTAAGAACTACGCCTGTGGCGTGTCAGAGAAAGATAGACTCAAACATTCAGAGGTGGAGGGTGATGGAATCTGGGTGCACTGCCTATGGTGGAGAAGAATTCCTAGCGCTAGAGGAGTTAGCAAAAGGGATGCTCTACCCATAATTTGGGGTGAAGTTAAGTTCGGTACCTGTGGGAAAGATTGTAATCTGTTGGGCCTTATCCTGTATACTTGATTATAATGACCGTAAGCTGCCAAGTAAAAGTATGACTGTTTTAACAAATTCACAAACCGAAGCCCACTGGCGCTCAACACTAAAATTGGATTTAAGCCACCTTGTTTGGTTGACAACTACCACATGTCAAATGATAGATAAATACTATACACAAGAGACCAAACGGCACTCAGAACCAATAAATAGAATTGTCCCTGTATAAATGTTGCAGGTCAGCATACGCCAGCAGTGTTGATCGTGCGACCATTCACTATAAAAGGGGGCGGTTAATCTCACCGGAGACGTGGTGTCAGATAGGGTACACGTTAATTTATCAGTGACAATGCTATATGCAAAGATATTACCTGTATTGCTGTATGGTTGCTGGATGATGGGAGAGCTGGGTGCAGTAATAGCGGTTGGATACCGGGAAAGCTGGATGGGTCATTCCATATCAAGTGATCCAAATATGAACATTTTTTTCCCTGACGTCTTTAGATTTTTTATTTTTATGAAGTACAACTTTAGTTAATTACAAATTAAAAGTTTTGAATTTTTTTCTTCATTGATTTTTTACAGACCTCTAAAGTTTTGAAAAAGCATGGATTTTGGCCTGGTATGGCTTTACATTTTGTATCATATCTCGGGCTAGAATTAAGATAAAGAGTTGGGAGAGGCAGCATTTTTCTCCGAACGGTACGGCTTTCATTTGTCACAAGACTATGTTTCTTTATATTTTGTTTTGGATAAATCAAATTCAAAATTTTGATGTGCAATTGTGAAAAAAAGTATGTTTAAAATTGTGAAAACATGAACGTGTGTTACTTGTTTCCTTGATTATATTTGTACAGGGAATCAACTTGGGACCTATCACATTTTTTTTTAAGCCTTGAATCATCTGATTTTATGTTTGTGTGAGTTTCTTCCTTTTTTTCTTTAAAATTACAACTTATTGAATTCAACATTTATGTGTAACAATAAGGAAACCCAAAAAATAAATACTGAAGTGCCAGAATAAATCCATCTTAGGCCGGTTTCACACGTCAGTGGCTCCGGTACGTGAGGTGACAGTTTCCTCACGTACCGGAGCCACTGACCCACGTAGACACATTAAAATCAATGCATCTGTGCAGATGTCATTGATTTTTTACGGACCGTGTCTCCGTGTGCCAAACACGGAGACATGTCAGTGTTCGTGGGAGCGCACGTATTACACGGACCCATTAAAGTCAATGGGTCCATGTAAAACACGTACCGCACACGGACGTTCTCCGTGTGCCGTGCAGGAGACAGCGCTCCAGTAAGCGCTGTCCCCCCCACATGGTGCTGAAGCCGCCATTCATATCTTCTGTGCAGCAGCGTTTGCTGTAAAGAAGATATGAATATTCCATTTTTTTTGTGGTATTTCGTGTTTAAAATAAAGCTCCATGTCCCCACCCCCTGTGCGCCCCCCCACTGTTCTGAAAATACTCACCCGGCTCCCTCGTTGGCTGTCGCTGCTCTCCTGGCCGCACCTTCTACTGTATGCGGTCACGTGGGGCCGCCGATTACAGTCATGAATATGTGGCTCCACCTCCCATAGGGGTGGAGCCGCATATTCATTACTGTAAATAAGCGGCAAAATTCAAGAAAAAACACCAAAAACAGGCAGAGATGCTTACCTGTCTGAATGGGCCTCAAATACAAATGCACAAGCAGGGTGCAGTGGACCCAAATAAAATAGCAAATGCACAGGTGCAATACCCAATGAAACAGCCAGCCTTAAATAAGGGTTTGGCCGTGTGGTACACCAGTGCAATAAGATACATACTCTGTATGTGGCGTGTTCACACAAGGAATGCAGAGCATCTGGCTCCAGCCTATTAATGACGCCCTATGGCGGGCTGCCCAGTGCTAAAATGCATCCTGTGCGAACAGAGGCCACAGTGTACAGAACCATTTGGGTCCAACTGCACCCTGCAAAAAATATATACGTGCAAAACAAAACATAAATATATGTAAGGTATTAGTTGATATTCTGGCCACAATATGGAAGCTGGCAACCCTCGCCAAGGGTAAATGAGCGGCCCCACGTGACCGCATACAGTCATGAATATGCGGCTCCACCTCCCATAGGGGTGGAGCCGCATATTCATTACTGTAAATGAGCGGCCCCACGTGACCGCATACAGACATGAATATGCGGCTCCACCTCCCATAGGGGTGGAGCCGCATATTCATTACTGTAAATGAGCGGCCCCACGTGACCACATACAGTAGAAGGTGCGGCCAGGACAGGAAGCAGCGACAGCCAACGAGGGAGCCGGGTGAGTATTTTCAGAACAGCGGGGGGGCGCACAGGGGGTGGGGACATGGAGCTTTATTTTAAACACGAAATACCACTAAAAAAATGGATTATTCATATCTTCTTTACAGCAAACGCTGCTGCACAGAAGGTATGAATCGCGGCTTCAGCACGATGCAGGGGACAGCGCTAAACTTTAGCGCTGTCTCCTGCACGGTGCGTGTGGTACCCAGTGGGCACACGGGAGGCACACGTGTGCCACACTGATCTGCCACAGAAACGCAGGGGCACACGGACACGGATAATTCCGGTACCGTTTTTTTCCGGTACTGGAATTATCTGGACGTGTGGGACAGGCCTTAATCATCATAACACAACTTGCTCAGCATTTCCAACCTGAATGCATTGAACAAACCAAAAGAAAAAAGGTGATCACATCCCCAAGTGATTTATAAATAGTCTCATCCTAATTAGATGTTACAAACCAGATGAAAAGAACCAATATTTTTACCACCTATTTATACATGGAACAATTTTTTTCTATTATATCACTAAACATGTCATTTATGAAGTGTTTAAGAAGAATAGTCCAGTAGTTAAATCCTCGTACTATAAAATATGAACTAATCAAACAATTAATAGTAGGTTGTTACACTGGCCTGTTATCATCAATGTGTCCCTTCTAGTGGTGAAAGGTCATCTTGTCCATATTACTAGCAATGGACGGCCTGTCATGGTGCTCGGCTCCACCTGAGTTACATATTTTACAATGTCTGGTTTTCTTGGATACACAAAGGACGGCGCTGGACCGGAAGGTGCAGAAAAGTCACTTCTACGTCTTCATTTTCACAATCTTTGGAGAGTCCAGTAGCCACTACCAGCGCTGATCATATTCACAGGTCACATCACCAGTTATCTTGTGCCATCTTCTACCACCTCATGGACGTCACGGTCTTTATTTCCACTACATGGGATGACAGTCCGGTATTGCCGAGTCCCTGTGATGGGTTCTGCTTCCTGTAAAACTCTCCTCCTCCCCGTAGTCCTGGTTTGTACAATACATGAACTGGATGTTAGAATCTTTTTCTCCCTCCATTTGGGGAGTTTCCTGGGTGTTCAGATTTGGTGTGAACGTGTCCTCTGGAGCTGCCGGCCGGTCATCTGCTCTGCATTCACCGTCTGCCCCTAACGAAGCTTCTCCTCTGTCCTCTCCTGCTTCTAAGCTGTAACATAATAATACAGTGATATCTAACAATCCTGGATTATTAGGTAACTATAGACCCCACACTTCTACACCACAGGCTGAACACATCTGAATTCTAGATTTTCTATCTGACACTGTAATAGTTTTATTTTTTTTTAAATATGTTCCCATCACGATCCCAACTTGTATTTTGGTACAGATGTGGATAGGAGCATAGCAGGCACATGAGCATTTTTTAACATTTTTAAATTAAACTTTTTTTTTTTCGAAAATGCATTTTAAAAGTTTGCGTTTGCATAGGTAAAATATTAACACAGATACTCTTGTGACATATCTGGTGAAAGCCTGGACAGTTCTGAGTAGACTGGTGTTTATTTTGTTTCTCTATCTCTTTTCTAGCCTGAGTTATGGGGAGAAATGTAAGGGCAGGCAACACTGAAATTCACAATTTTTCCAAACTTTGAAAATCAATAAAAAAAAAATAAATCTAGAATGTTTTTTTTTTCACATTTTACATTCTCTGACACACTATTACCAAATAACAAAATCTCAAAAGAATTAAAAATATAGAGGTAAAAATCATTGGTTCACTTGACATGGAATGACCCAGATGCAGTAGTGGCGATCGATGCGGTAGGAGGGATGTGCCGTTTGCATAGACTCATTGCGTGGGACAGCTGGAATAGCCGTTAATGAAATGGACTGCACCACTACTGTCCTGTAGTCCATTTCAAAACATAAAGGCCCAGAGCAGGTTTTCCCTAATTTTGCCCTGGACAAATAGTTTGCCCAAGACTAACACTTACTTTTTATTCCACATTGCAATCACAGTTACGTCTGTGACTGCAATTCACTCCCATGGCCTCAATACACCTCCGTGAGCATCCTGGGGGAAACACAGCGACCCCTACCTGTGACACCAGTCACTGCCTCACAGTGTACATTTACATGCGCTTTTGGCTTCATAACCGTGACATACTATCTAATTAATAGTTTTATTATATTCCATGTACCCATTCAGTGTCCGCACCTTTTCTTTTCTGAGCTCATTCTGCTAACCTCAATTCATTTATATATGGGAAACAGTTCCCTGACCTGCTAGTGCTAATAGCATGACATCTTTATAATGTTTATTAAATGTTGATTCAATAAAATTCTGAGCATTTTTATCATTTTTTTTAGATATATTGACTTATTTGGCTCTTTATAGGATATCTAATGCGAGGGCCATTATACAGCATGGGAGCTAATGTGGAGACCATTATACAGTGTGGAAGCTAATGTGGAGACCATTATACAGTGTGGAAGCTAATGTGGAGACCATTATACAGTGTGGAAGCTAATGTGGAGACCATTATACAGCATGGGGGCTAATATGGAGACCATTATACAGTGTGGAAGCTAATGTGGAGACCATTATACAGTGTGGGGGCCATTATACAGTGTGGGAGCTAATGCGGAGACCATTATACAGTGTGGGAGCTAATGTGGAGACCATTATACAGTGTGGAAGCTAATATGGAGACCATTATACAGTGTGGAAGCTAATGTGGAGACCATTATACAGTGTGGGGACCATTATACAGTGTGGAAGCTAATGTGGAGACCATTATACAGTGTGGGGGCCATTATACAGTGTGGGAGCTAATGCGGAGACCATTATACAGTGTGGGAGCTAATGTAGAGACCATTATACAGTGTGGAAGCTAATGTGGAGACCATTATACAGTGTGGGGACCATTATACAGTGTGGAAGCTAATGTGGAGACCATTATACAGTGTAGGGGGCCATTATACAGTGTGGGAGCTAATGCGGAGACCATTATACAGTGTGGGAGCTAATGTGGAGACCATTATACATTGTGGGAGCTAATGTGGAGACCATTATACAGTGTGGAAGCTAATGTGGAGACCATTATACAGTGTTGGGGCCATTATACAGTGTGGGAGATAATGTGGAGGCCATTATACAGTGTGGGAGCTAATGTGGAGACCATTATACATTGTGGGAGCTAATGTGGAGACCATTATACAGTGTGGGGTCCATTATACAGTGTGGGAGCTAATGTGGAGACCATTATACAGTGTGGAAGCTAATGTGGAGACCATTATACAGTGTTGGGGCCATTATACAGTGTGGGAGATAATGTGGAGACCATTATACAGTGTGGGAGCTAATGTGGAGACCATTATACATTGTGGGAGCTAATGTGGAGACCATTATACAGTGTGGGGTCCATTATACAGTGTGGGAGCTAATGTGGAGACCATTATACAGTATGGGAGCTAATGTGGAGACCATTATACAGTGTGGGAGCTAATGTGGAGACCATTATACAGTGTGGGGGCCATTATACAGTGTGTGTTGTGGATTCTGTTTGTGTGCTCCCTCTGGTGGTTACTGCTGGTACTGGGTGACTTTGGTGGGTTGCGGCCTTTGGTTTCCACCTGTCCATCAGAGGCTGGGTGTTTCCTATTTTACCTGGCCTTTCTGTCATTCCCTTGCCGGCTATCAATGTATTCAGATGTGCTCTGTTTGGTTCCTGCCTACCTGCTCCCAGATCTTTCAGGATAAGCTAAGTGCTGATTTTCAGTTGTTTGTTTTTTTGTCCAGCTTGCTTATTATGTCTCTATGCTAGCTGGTAGCTCTAGTGGACTGAGGTTCTCCCCATGTGCCATGAGTTGGCACATGGGTTCTTGTAATCTCAGGATGGTTTTTTTGATTAGGGTTTTTTGCTGACCGCTCAGTCCCCTTTTGTATCGTTCTGCTTTCTAGTTTACAGCGGGCCTCAATTTGCTAAAACTATATATATCATCTCTATGTGTGTGCCTTCCTCTCATTTCACCGTCAATACATGTGAGGGGGCAACTATATCTTTTGGGGTTCATTCCTCTGGAGGCAAGTGAGGTCTTTATTTTCTCTGCAGTACTAGTTAGCTCTTAGGCTGGTGCGTGGCGTCTAGAACCAACGTAGGCACGCTCCCTGGCTATCTCTAGTTGCGTTTGTCAGGCGTAGGGCAGCGGTCAGCCCAGGTTCCATCACCCTAGAGCTCGTCCGTTATCTATTTGTACTTTGCTTGTCCTGTGCTATCCCTAGCCATTGGGGATTCATGACAGTATAGCCGGCCCACAAAGTGTTAATTGTTTGGGCTGAAGCAGGAGAAAAAGAAGTGTGTAAGGGAATTTTTTTTTTTTTTTTCCCTTCAGAGTTTTGCTGCCTAGCCCTTAATTGCTGTCTAGCTGCTTCTTACCTCCTCTTAACCCTTGAATGGCTCTGATCTTAGCTGTTTAACATGGATGTCCAGAGTTTGGCTTCCAGCCTGAGTAATCTCGCGGCAAAAGTTCAAAACATACAGGATTTTGTTGTTCACACTCCCATGTCTGAACCTAGAATTCCTATTCCAGAGTTCTTTTCTGGAGATAGATCTACCTTCCTGAATTTCAGGAACAATTGTAAATTGTTTCTTTCTTTAAAATCTCGCTCCTCTGGAGACCCTGCTCAACAGGTCAAGATTGTAATATCTTTCCTGCGGGGCGACCCTCAGAATTGGGCATTTGCATTGGCACCAGGGGATCCTGCATTGCTCAGTGTGGATGCGTTTTTTCTGGCATTGGGATTGCTCTATGAGGAACCTAACCTAGAGATTCAGGCTGAAAAGGCTTTATTAGCCCTCTCTCAGGGGCATGATGAAGCGGAAATATATTGTCAAAAATTTCGGAAATGGTCGGTGCTTACTCAGTGGAATGAGTGCGCCCTGGCTGCAAACTTCAGAAATGGTCTTTCTGAGGCCATTAAGGATATTATGGTGGGGTTCCCTACGCCTACAGGTCTGAATGAGTCTATGGCTATGGCCATTCAGATTGATCGGCGTTTACGGGAGCGCAAACCCGTGCACCAGTTGGCGGTGTCTTCTGAACAGGCACCTGAGACTATGCAATGTGATAGAATTCAGTCCAGAAGTGAACGGCAAAATTATAGGCGGAAAAATGGATTGTGTTTTTATTGTGGTGATTCAGCTCATGTTATATCAGCATGCTCTAAACGCACAAAAAGGGTTGATAAATCTTTTGCCATTGGTACTCTGCAGCCTAAGTTCATTTTGTCTGTGACTCTGATTTTTTCACTGTCTTCCATTTCCGTCGATGCCTATGTGGATTCGGGCGCTGCCCTGAGTCTTATGGATTGGTCATTTGCTAAACGCTGCGGTTTTAGTCTGGAGCCTCTGGAAGTTCCTATTCCTCTGAAGGGAATTGACTCTACACCATTGGCTATGAATAAACCGCAGTATTGGACACAAGTGACCATGCGCATGACTCCCGTTCATCAGGAGGTGATTCGCTTCCTTGTACTGTATAATTTACATGATGTACTAGTGCTTGGTCTGCCATGGTTACAAACTCATAATCCTGTCCTGGACTGGAAAACTATGTCTGTGTTAAGCTGGGGATGTCAGGGGGTTCATGATGATGCACCTCCGATTTCAATCGCTTCATCTACTCCTTCTGAGGTCCCTGAGTTTTTGTCTGACTATAGGGATGTTTTTGAGGAGCCTAAGCTCAATTCGTTCCCTCCTCATAGAGAGTGTGACTGTGCTATAGAATTGATTCCTGGCAGTAAGTTCCCTAAGGGTCGTTTATTTAATCTGTCACTGCCAGAGCATACTGCTATGCGGAATTATATTAAGGAGTCCTTGGAAAAGGGACATATTCGTCCATCTTCGTCCCCTCTGGGAGCAGGTTTCTTTTTCGTGGCTAAAAACGATGGTTCCCTGAGGCCTTGCATAGATTATCGCCTTCTGAATAAGATTACAGTCAAATATCAGTATCCATTGCCATTATTAACTGATTTGTTTGCTCGCATTAAGGGGGCCAGGTGGTTCACTAAGATAGATCTTCGCGGTGCGTATAATCTGGTGCGGATAAAACAGGGTGATGAGTGGAAAACCGCATTTAATACGCCTGAGGGCCATTTTGAGTATTTGGTAATGCCTTTTGGACTCTCCAATGCTCCGTCAGTCTTTCAGTCCTTTATGCACAATATTTTCCGTGAATATCTGGATAAGTTTATGATTGTGTATTTGGATGATATTTTGGTGTTTTCTGATGACTGGGAGTCTCATGTTCTACAGGTCAGGAAGGTGTTTCAGGTTCTGCGGGCCAATTCTCTGTTTGTGAAGGGTTCAAAGTGTCTCTTCGGAGTCCAGAAGATTTCTTTTTTGGGGTACATTTTTTCTCCTTCTACTATTGAGATGGATCCCGTCAAGGTTCAGGCTATTTGTGACTGGACACAACCTACATCTGTTAAGAGCCTTCAGAAGTTCTTGGGGTTTGCTAATTTTTATCGTCGGTTCATTGCTAATTTTTCTAGTATTGTCAAACCATTGACTGATTTGACTAAAAAGGGTGCTGATGTTGCTGATTGGTCTCCTGCGGCCGTGGAGGCCTTTCAGGAACTTAAGCGCCGGTTTTCTTCTGCTCCTGTGTTGTGTCAACCAGATGTTTCACTTCCTTTTCAGGTTGAGGTTGATGCTTCCGAGATTGGAGCGGGGGCGGTTTTGTCACAGAGAAGTTCTAATGGCTCGGTGATGAAGCCATGTGCATTCTTCTCTAGAAAATTCTCGCCCGCCGAGCGCAATTATGATGTGGGTAATCGGGAGCTTTTGGCCATGAAGTGGGCATTTGAGGAGTGGCGTCATTGGCTTGAGGGTGCTAAACATCGTGTGGTGGTCTTGACTGATCACAAGAATCTCATTTACCTTGAGTCTGCCAGGCGTTTGAATCCTAGACAGGCTCGTTGGTCGTTGTTTTTTTCTCGTTTCAATTTCGTGGTTTCATACCTGCCAGGTTCAAAGAATGTGAAGGCAGATGCTCTTTCCAGGAGTTTTGTGCCTGACTCTCCTGGAGACTCTGGGCCTACTGGTATCCTTAGGGATGGGGTAATATTGTCCGCCGTATCCCCAGACTTGCGACGTGCATTGCAGGAGTTTCAGGTGGATAAACCAGATCGTTGTCCACCAGAAAGACTGTTTGTTCCGGATGATTGGACCAGTAGAGTCATCTCCGAGGTCCATTCTTCTGTGTTGGCTGGTCATCCTGGAATATTTGGTACTAGAGACTTGGTGGCCAGGTCTTTTTGGTGGCCTTCCTTGTCTAGGGATGTGCGTACCTTTGTGCAGTCTTGTGAAGTGTGTGCTCGAGCTAAGCCTTGCTGTTCTCGGGCCAGTGGGTTGTTGTTGTCCTTGCCCATCCCGAAGAGGCCTTGGACGCACATTTCCATGGATTTTATTTCTGATCTTCCGGTTTCACAGAAAATGTCCGTTATCTGGGTTGTGTGTGACCGCTTTTCTAAGATGGTTCATTTGGTGCCCTTGCCTAAGTTGCCCTCCTCCTCTGAGTTGGTCCCTTTATTTTTTCAGAACGTGGTCCGTTTGCATGGGATTCCGGAGAATATCGTTTCTGACAGGGGATCCCAGTTTGTGTCTAGATTTTGGCGGACGTTTTGTGCCAAGATGGGCATTGATTTGTCTTTCTCGTCTGCATTCCATCCTCAGACGAATGGCCAGACGGAGCGAACTAATCAGACCTTGGAAACTTATTTGAGGTGTTTTGTTTCTGCTGATCAAGATGACTGGGTTGCTTTTTTGCCACTGGCCGAATTTGCTCTTAATAATCGGGCTAGTTCTGCCACGTTGGTCTCTCCTTTTTTTTGTAATTCGGGGTTTCATCCTCGTTTTTCCTCTGGTCAGGTGGAGTCTTCGGATTGTCCTGGAGTGGACGTGGTGGTGGACAGGCTACATCAGATTTGGAATCAGGTGGTGGACAATTTGAAGTTATCTCAGGAGAAGACTCAGCAGTTTGCTAATCGCCGTCGCCGCGTGGGTCCTCGACTTCTTGTTGGGGATTTGGTGTGGTTGTCTTCTCGTTTTGTCCCTATGAAGGTCTCTTCTCCTAAGTTCAAGCCTCGGTTCATCGGTCCTTATAGGATCTCGGAGATTCTTAACCCTGTATCTTTTCGTTTGGATCTCCCAGCATCGTTTGCTATTCATAATGTGTTCCTTGGTCATTGTTGCGGAGGTATGAGGTGCCCGTTGTTCCTTCGGTTGAGCCTCCTGCTCCGGTGCTGGTGGAGGGAGAATTGGAGTATGTTGTTGAGAAGATCTTGGATTCTCGTGTTTCCAGACGCAAACTCCAGTATTTGGTTAAGTGGAAGGGTTATGGTCAGGAGGATAATTCCTGGGTGGTCGCCTCCGATGTTCATGCTACTGATTTGGTCCGCGCCTTCCATAGAGCTCACCCTGATCGCCCTGGGGGTTCTCGTGAGGTTTCGGTGACCCCTCCTCAAGGGGGGGGTACTGTTGTGGATTGTTTGTGGGCTCCCTCTGGTGGTTACTACTGGTACTGGGTGACTTTGGTGGGTTGCGGCCTTTGGTTTCCACCTGTCCATCAGAGGCTGGGTGTTTCCTATTTTACCTGGCCTTTCTGTCATTCCCTTGCCGGCTATCAATGTATTCAGATGTGCTCTGTTTGGTTCCTGCCTACCTGCTCCCAGATCTTTCAGGATAAGCTAAGTGCTGATTTTCAGTTGTTTGGTTTTTTGTCCAGCTTGCCTATTATGTCTCTATGCTAGCTGGTAGCTCTAGTGGACTGAGGTTCTCCCCATGTGCCATGAGTTGGCACATGGGTTCTTGTAATCTCAGGATGGTTTTTTTGATTAGGGTTTTTTTGCTGACCGCTCAGTCCCCTTTTGTATCGTTCTGCTTTCTAGTTTACAGCGGGCCTCAATTTGCTAAAACTATATATATCATCTCTATGTGTGTGCCTTCCTCTCATTTCACCGTCAATACATGTGAGGGGGCAACTATATCTTTTGGGGTTCATTCCTCTGGAGGCAAGTGAGGTCTTTATTTTCTCTGCAGTACTAGTTAGCTCTTAGGCTGGTGCGTGGCGTCTAGAACCAACGTAGGCACGCTCCCTGGCTATCTCTAGTTGCGTTTGTCAGGCGTAGGGCAGCGGTCAGCCCAGGTTCCATCACCCTAGAGCTCGTCCGTTATCTATTTGTACTTTGCTTGTCCTGTGCTATCCCTAGCCATTGGGGATTCATGACAGTGTGGGAGCTAATGTGGAGACCATTATACAGTGTGGGGGCCATTATACAGTGTGGAAGCTAATGTGGAGACCATTATATAGTGTGGGGGCCATTATAAAGTGTGGGAGCTAATGTGGAGACCATTGTACAGTGTGGGAGCTAATGTGAAGTCCATTATACAGTGTGGGATCTAATGTGGAGACCATTGTACAGCGTGGGAGCTAATGTGGAGACCATTATACAGTGTGGGAGCTAATGTGGAGACCATTATACAGTGTGGGGGCCATTATACAGTGTGGGAGCTAAAGTGGAGACCATTATACAGTGTGGAGTTCATGTGGAGGTCATTATACAGTGTAGGGGCCATTATAATAAGCGGGTTCTACTGTCAAGCCCATTACACACTGAGGGCTACAGTGGTGGTCATTATATTGTGTTTTGAGGGAGCAGTGGGGAGAGTGCTTGCAATATTATGTGGGGGCATTATGTGGGGCAAAGTGGTGACAGTATTGTGTGGGGGCACAGTGGTGGCAATATAATGTAGGAGCAAAGTGGTGGCATTATGTGGAGACACAGTGGTGATATTATTATGTGGGGGCACTGGTGGCAATATTATGTGGAGGCACAGCGGTGGCATATAATGTTGGGGCACAGTGGTGGCATTGTTATGTGGGGAAAAATGGTGGCATTGTTATGTGGAAGCACAGTGGTGGCATTATTATGTGGGAGCAAAGTGGTGGCATTATGTGGAGACAGTGGTGATATTATTATGTGGGGGCACTGGTGGCAATATTATGTGGAGGCACAGCGGTGGCATATAATGTTGGGGCACAGTAGTGGCAGTATTATGTTGGGGCACAGTGGTGGCATTATGTGGGGCACAGTGGTGGCATTATGTTTTGGCACAGTGGTGGCATTATGTGGAGGCATAGTGGTGGCATTATTATGTTGTGGGACAGTGGTGGCATTATGTGGGGGCATAGTGGTGGCATTATTATGTGGGGGGCACAATGGGGTATTATATGGGACACAATGGTGGGCATTATTTTTTGAGGGCACAATGGGGGTATTATTTTGTGGGGCACAGTGGTAACATTATTATATTATGGCACAGTGGTGGGCATTATTATGTGGGGCATAGTGGTGGCATTATTATGTGGGGGGCACAATGGGGGTATTATTACGTGGGGCACAATGGTGGGCATTATTTTGTTGGGGCACAGTGGGGGCATTATTACATTGGGGCACAATAGGGGTATTATGTGGGGCACAGTGGGGCATTATGTTTGGCCATTGGTGGGCATTATAATCTATGGGCACGGTGGTGGCATTATTATGTTGGGTCACTATTATGTGGGGGCACAGTGGTGGGCATTATTATGTGGAGGCACAGTGGTGGCACTATTATGTTGGGGCACACTGGGGGTATTATTATGTGGGGCACAGTGGGGGCATTATGTTGGAGACAGTGGTGGGCATTATCTGGGGGCACAGTGGTGGCATTATTATGTAGGGGCACTATTATGTGGGTGCTACACATCAGGGGCAGTAATAGGGTCACATATGGCAGCAGCGGCTCAGCATTGGGGTATCAGCAGGATGAGGGGTTTGTGCAGGTTGGGGATAGATGGGGATGGTGCTGGAGATTAGAGAAGTTAATGTGTCTGCACGGTAATCTCTGCAGCCGAGTACTGGCCGGAGAAGTTGTCATGTCGGTCTGGGCCAGATGGAAAAGAGATGAAAAGTGAACTATTTCATCAGAAAGATCGTCAGCGGTAAGTCACTATATATATCTGTGCTGTAATCTCTATATGTCCTGCAGCACTGGTATCTACCACTATATGTTACTATATGGCGGTAATATAGATCTTGGTCTCTGTATAGAGATTTCTTTCAGTAGCAGCGCGGTCATTTCCTGAGCTTCCTCTATACACACGATCAGGGGTGCCTCCATTGTTGCAAATTGGGGTTACTGGTTAGAGGCCACACAGAAGTTTCTCCCCCCTGAGCTAGGCCTCTGCGGGGAGGACGCTGGGGGTCATGGATCATTCTGGATGACCCTAGATATGATCGTTTCAGGGCTGCAGGTGGCGTCATGGCGGCCTCTGATGTCATCACTGCACACAGGGCTCTATGAGGTCAGTTGCTGACACTTGTGGGCCGCACTGATCACCCAATCATCATTCTCCATCTGGGCACAGACAATCACTGTTCATCCTGCGCCACCTGGTACATAACCATACTGCTAGGACTGAGGTGGAAGGCCACCACCGACTGCCCGGCGTCTGTATGACAGGACCATTTGGCGGCTGCCATTCTGTTGATTGTACTGTGGATAATTGATAATGTCTGTAAAGCGCTGCGGAATATGTTGGTGCTATATAATTATTATAATTGCGGAGGGGGCCGCACACTGCTCAGCGCAGCCCCTAATTCTCATCCAGTTCCACCTTGGACCCGGAACAGACGTGGTTAAACGTGTCCCGTTTTCGTTCCCTCTGGACCTGTCTTGTTTCCGGCCGTTACGCCAGAGCCCGAATTAATTGCGCTGCCACGTGCAGCTCCCTTATTAGCAGCGCCAGTGGGAATCCGAGCGCAGGGGGATGGGGGCATCGCTACTGGGTGTTGTAGCGCTTTATAACGATGGCGTTGGGGAACCGTATGTAGGCTCCATGCGGCACAATGAGCAACGACGTCTTCTATTCTGGCAGTGGAGACACCGGTACTCACCTGCCGGATGTGCGGGCCGCCCTCTTTTGCGATATAAGAGCCCTGTGTGTGCGGGTATCAGAGGGCGATACGGGAAGATCTTCCTCATTACGGCTCTATATGGCGGCACGGCTCTGGCTCCGCACAGCAGCACATGGCGATTCTCTGGGGCCAGGAGGCTTTGAACTGAGCAGATCTTGGGTTGTTTGAAGCCAGATAAAAAGAGTGAGGTGAGGAAATCGTACACGGAGTGCCGGGAGACGGAGAATAAGAGTACGGGCGGGGGGGAAGGAGGCCAGCGCTATACAACTTCTACCTCCGGGACCGTCTTGCCTCAACTCAAAGAAATTAACCCCCTGCTCCCGGAGAACAGACGCCGATCTTGTGTCTCCTCCAGACGTGCGGATCCGTCCATCTCAAAACTGCGGAGAGGAACTCACCCCTGGATCTTTCATACATGGGGGAACCGCAGCCCCAACCGACAAGGACACCACCATGGCGCGGTTCACTGGACGGGCCACACGCCCACGTGATGGCGATTTATCAAACGCTATGTGCTGTCAGTCAGCTGCTGTCAGGGACGGCTCACTACTGTGCTCCGCACAATCCTCGCTCACACTCGGTTGTCACAGTAAAGTCCATTATGTGAATGTTCGTTCACACTCTGAGCACCTGTCCCAGCAAGCAGAGGTCCTGAAAAGATTTGCACATGGCAACTGGAAGAATGACCGAGAACGATTAAGGGTTAAATAAGAGAAGACCTCTGCCCACTCCTCCTGGGCATAAATTAGCCGATCTGACCCAAGATGCTAATTTCACCCTTTTGCTAGTTTTGCACTTGACTTTGTTCTGGAGAATGTGACATTTGTTGTACAGAGATGGGACGACTCCTCGTTCTTAACAACATTGGCTACAAATTTATTCTGCAGCCGGACAACGACCCCCAACAACCAGCAATCTTATCAAGAACTAGGTGTTGAATAAAGAAGAACGACGAGTACTGAGGGTTGTGAGCCGGCGCCGGAGCACCTATCTCATATCATCCTGTCTGTCTGGGATCACATGAAGGAACCGCACAAGTCTCACACACAGAAGATCTTGGCTCAGTTCTTCAAGATGCTTGGCACAACCTCCTGCCGAATAGATTGAGAGTCACTGTGCTGCCCCCCACAATGTGCCTCACACCGCAATGGCCTACCGCTCTACCCATCCTATTTAAAGTGCTGCACTGCCCTACATCTCCTCCTGATCTGACTACCACCCTACCGTCCTATCCACAGTGCTGCACTGCCCTACATCTGCTCCTCTACTACCACCCTACCCGTCCTCTCTACAGTGCTGCACTGCCCTACATCTGCTCCTCTACTACCACCCTACCCGTCCTCTCTACAGTGCTGCACTGCCCTACATCTGCTTCTCTACTACCACCCTACCGTATTCTCTACAGTGCTGCACTGCCCTACATCTGCTCCTCTACTACCACCCTACCGTCCTATCCACAGTGCTGCACTGCTCTACATCTGCTCCTCTACTACCACCCTACCCGTCCTCTCTACAGTGCTGCACTGCCCTACATCTGCTCCTCTACTACCACCCTACCGTCCTATCCACAGTGCTGCACTGCCCTACATCTGCTCCTCTACTACCACCCTACCCGTCCTCTCTACAGTGCTGCACTGCCCTACATCTGCTCCTCTACTACCACCCTACCCGTCCTCTCTACAGTGCTGCACTGCCCTACATCTGCTCCTCTACTACCACCCTACCGTATTCTCTACAGTGCTGCACTGCCCTACATCTGCTCCTCTACTACCACCCTACCGTCCTATCCACAGTGCTGCACTGCTCTACATCTGCTCCTCTACTACCACCCTACCCATCCTCTCTACAGTGCTGCACTGCCCTACATCTGCTCCTCTACTACCACCCTACCGTCCTATCCACAGTGCTGCACTGCCCTACATCTGCTCCTCTACTACCACCCTACCCGTCCTCTCTACAGTGCTGCACTGCCCTACATCTGCTCCTCTACTACCACCCTACCCGTCCTCTCTACAGTGCTGCACTGCCCTACATCTGCTCCTCTACTACCACCCTACCGTATTCTCTACAGTGCTGCACTGCCCTACATCTGCTCCTCTACTACCACCCTACCGTCCTATCCACAGTGCTGCACTGCTCTACATCTGCTCCTCTACTACCACCCTATCCGTCCTCTCTACAGTGCTGCACTGCCCTACATCTGCTCCTCTACTACCACCCTACCGTCCTATCCACAGTGCTGCACTGCCCTACATCTGCTCCTCTACTACCACCCTACCCGTCCTCTCTACAGTGCTGCACTGCCCTACATCTGCTCCTCTACTACCACCCTACCCATCCTCTCTACAGTGCTGCACTGCCCTACATCTGCTCCTCGTCTACCAATCTATCCGTCCTCTCCACAGTGCTGCACTGCCCTACGTCTGCTCGTCTACCAATCTATCCGTCCTCTCCACAGTGCTGCACTGCCCTACATCTGCTCGTCTACCAACCTATCCGTCCTCTCCACAGTGCTGCACTGCCCTACATCTGCTCCTCGTCTACCAATCTATCCGTCCTCTCCACAGTGCTGCACTGCCCTACATCTGCTCGTCTACCAACCTATCCGTCCTCTCCACTGTGCTGCACTGCCCTACATCTGCTCCTCGTCTACCAATCTATCCGTCCTCTCCACAGTGCTGCACTGCCCTACATCTGCTCGTCTACCAACCTATCCGTCCTCTCCACAGTGCTGCACTGCCCTACATCTGCTCCTCGTCTACCAATCTATCCGTCCTCTCCACAGTGCTGCACTGCCCTACATCTGCTCGTCTACCAACCTATCCGTCCTCTCCACAGTGCTGCACTGCCCTACATCTGCTCCTCGTCTACCAATCTATCCGTCCTCTCCACAGTGCTGCACTGCCCTACATCTGCTCGTCTACCAACCTATCCGTCCTCTCCACAGTGCTGCACTGCCCTACATCTGCTCCTCGTCTACCAACCTACCCGTCCTCTCCACAGTGCTGCACTGCCCTACATCTGCTCGTCTACCAACCTATCCGTCCTCTCCACAGTGCTGCACTGCCCTACATCTGCTTCTCGTCTACCAACCTACCCGTCCTCTCCACAGTGCTGCAGTGCTCTACATCTCCTCTTGATCAGACTACCACCTCATCTCACCCGTTCTCTCTGTTTTGCCAATGATCTAAGATTAACATCCTCCATAACCTGAACCGCCTACTTCTATCTCCATGACTTTTCTCATGCTATATTCCATACAGTATATATGTACCGTATATAAATAATTTGTTATTCCAGACAATGCTGTAAATCCTATCTTTTTAGCCAGGCTTATCACCTACCCATCGCATGTCTGATAACCCCTCTTTATGCGCCAAGTTCATTCTACACTGTCCACTCCTTGCACCCTGAAGCACTATCTGTACATACAGACTGAGGATGTGCCGGCTCCTGAAGCGTTATGTATCCCACCCTTACGACTCGTTATTAGTTTGTTGCTCTGTAATCTTCACTCTGATTTGCACAGTGCTACACTATATGTTGGCGCCATACAAGGACTATTACCATGGCTGCTTTTATTGCATTGCCCGTCTTCAGGTTCAATTAACCGCAATACTATCAATTTCCTCTTCGTCCAATCCCAATACAATGGCGCTCCTAATCCCGTTTGTAGCCTGCAGTCATGTGAGCATAACTGGCGAAGTCTTGCAGCAGAAGGACCACTCAAAGCTCTCCGTCCATTCATATTAAAGAGTTATAATATGGGAGAAGGGTGTGAGGTCTAATGAGCACGAGGACTCGGAGGGCGAGGATCAGCCATCTTGGATTTTTGCATGCTCAATCTGTTGGGGGTCAGCGCTCACCAGCAGACGTCTCATGTGCGTGAGTCTCCTTAGACAGAGAACATGCCCATCAGATGCACAATGATGGATGATGAGAGTCCTCACTGATGGCCCCCCAGGCTGACAATCAGCTGTACCTGGTTTTCCAGCATATTTTCGGCCTTTTCCCCTGCAGATGGGGCCTGTGTAGCCCCCAGGGCTGTGTGCGCAGAGGCAGTTTGCCATCTATTGAGATCGCTGCCATTGTGCATCATAGCGCAGATCGTCGTGATGCAGCCGCAGCAGATAATTCAGTATTAATAGCTCTCGACTATTCTTCGTATTTAAGAGGGGACCTTGACAGAAGCTCCGAGGTGGCCGCATTTGTTGTGCTTGGTTTCCATGGTAACAGGAGCATCCATTGTCACAGTGCTTTGTGCGGGTGTCTCCATAGAGACAGCAATCGGTGCTATTAACCGACTGTGTGCAGGGTGGAGATGCTGCGGGCTCCATGTTAGATGCTAATATGTGCAGACAGGAAAGTCTCCCAGATCCCCAAACGCACGGGGTCCTATAATCGGTGACCGGACGCATGGCGCTGACGCCCGGCATGTACTCAATGTGACCCGGGACTGGACCACAGCCACAATCTCTATAATCTGTGGTCCTTAATTTGGCCATTTCTGGTTAGAAGCTGCTATTGGTCAGAATTACACCCCTAGGGGGAGGGCATGTGGCTCCTCACTCCCTAATGACATCGCAATCTGCATTTATTCTATGGCATTCAGGATCTGAGGAAAGCGGAGTGGTGCGCTAGGCTGCTGTGAGGTCTGCAAGGCACTGAACGCGTCTTCTCCCAAGGGCAAAGGTGCACAGAAGCTATCACCCCAAATTCAGTGTCATGGTGCATCTCTACAAGGTGCCCAGATAACCCAGAATATAGACCATGAATCGATGTACCACACACGGACAACGCAGGAGCCAAACTGTACGGCGCCCCCTGCAGATCCCCTTATGGGGGACACTTGTCTGCAGACTGCAAGCTGCACAGTGCAAGGAGCAGAGATCTCAGCAATGAAGGCAGCAGAGTCCAAAGAGCTAGATCTCAGCTCTGAAGGCTGCACAGTGTAAGGAGCAGAGATCTCAGCTCTGAAGGCAGCACAGAGTAAGGAGCAGAGATCTCAGCTCTGAAGGCTGCACAGTGTAAGGAGCAGAGATCTCAGCTCTGAAGGCTGCACAGTGTAAGGAGCAGAGATCTCAGCTCTGAAGGCTGCACAGTGTAAGGAGCAGAGATCTCAGCTCTGAAGGCTGCACAGTGTAAGCAGCGGAGATCTCAGCTCTGAAGGCTGCACAGTGTAAGGAGCGGAGATCTCAGCTCTGAAGGCTGCACAGTGTAAGCAGCAGAGATCTCAGCTCTGAAGGCTGCACAGTGTAAGGAGCAGAGATCTCAGCTCTGAAGGCTGCACAGTGTAAGGAGCAGAGATCTCAGCTCTGAAGGCTGCAGAGTCCAAAGAGCTAGATCTCAGCTCTGAAGGCTGCACACTGTAAGGAGCAGAGATCTCAGCTCTGAAGGCTGCACAGTGTAAGGAGCAGAGATCTCAGCTCTGAAGGCTGCAGAGTCCAAAGAGCTAGATCTCAGCTCTGAAGGCTGCACACTGTAAGGAGCAGAGATCTCAGCTCTGAAGGCTGCACAGTGTAAGGAGCAGAGATCTCAGCTCTGAAGGCTGTACAGTGCAAGGATCAGAGATCTCAGCTCTGAAGGCTGCACATTGTAAGGAGCGGAGATCTCAGCTCTGAAGGCTGCACAGTGTAAGGAGCGGAGATCTCAGCTCTTCAGGCTGCACAGTGTAAGGAGCAGAGATCTCAGCTCTGAAGGCTGCACAGTGTAAGCAGCAGAGATCTCAGCTCTGAAGGCAGCACAGTGTAAGGAGCAGAGATCTCAGCTCTGAAGGCTGCACAGTGTAAGGAGCGGAGATCTCAGCTCTTCAGGCTGCACAGTGTAAGGAGCAGAGATCTCAGCTCTGAAGGCTGCACAGTGTAAGCAGCAGAGATCTCAGCTCTGAAGGCAGCACAGTGTAAGGAGCAGAGATCTCAGCTCTGAAGGCTGCACAGTGTAAGGAGCGGAGATCTCAGCTCTTCAGGCTGCACAGTGTAAGGAGCAGAGATCTCAGCTCTGAAGGCTGCACAGTGTAAGCAGCAGAGATCTCAGCTCTGAAGGCAGCACAGTGTAAGGAGCAGAGATCTCAGCTCTGAAGGCTGCACAGTGTAAGGAGCGGAGATCTCAGCTCTGAAGGCTGCACAGTGTAAGGAGCGGAGATCTCAGCTCTGAAGGCTGCACACTGTAAGCAGCAGAGATCTCAGCTCTGAAGGCTGCACAGTGTAAGGAGCAGAGATCTCAGCTCTGAAGGCTGCACAGTGTAAGGAGCAGAGATCTCAGCTCTGAAGGTGGCAGGCTGTAAGGAGCAGGGATCTCAGCTCTCAAGGCTGCACAGTATTAGTAGCCAAAAACTTAGCTCTGAACGCATCACAGTGTAAGGAGCGTCTCAGCTCTGAAGGCTGCACAGTGTAATTAGCAAAGAATTCAGCTCTGAAGGCAGCTGAATGTGAACAGCAGATAATTCATCTTTGAAAGCTACACAATGTATGGAACAGAGATCTCAGCTCTGAAGGCTGCACAGTGTAAGGAGCAGATAACTCAGCTCTGAAGGTTGCACAGTGTAAGCAGCAGAGATTTGAGCTCTGAATGCTGCTGTCACGACTCTGTTGTCGAGTATCCCGCGGCCCTGGGCTCCTTCCCTATCCCTAATGCTAGGGGTGGCCTAGCTATCCCTGTTCCCCAGATTACTTCTAATGGGGAAGATGCTGTGGCCACATACCTTGCTGAGCTCCTGAATTCACCATCTGTTCCCTTTCCCCACCCAGGGAATAGGGGAGTGTATGACAATCCACCAACCAGACTAACCAGACTAACAAGGTAATACAAACAGGGATAAAGGAAAATCCAAATCATACAAAAATGCATACACAAAGAACAGAGAGGAAGGATGGTAAAAACCAAAGTAGGAGAGGATTCACACACAACCAAAACCTAGCAACAGTGTTAGATAAATCCAAGAAACGCCTTTTCAAACAACACACCACCAACTCCTGAACCGTGCAGCATGAAGCTAACTCTGGCAATGCCAATTTGCCAGAGTTCAGTTTATATAGCAGACGGGAGTGGTCAACAGTGAACAGCTGTGATCTTTAAGGCAGGCAAGCTTCCAGGAGCTCTCAACGGAGCACTGCTAGAAGATATCTGCACTGTTTAATATGAAGGTGACGTGCTTCTAATCAGTGCAGGAGCAAGACAAATCAGACGCTGCGGTCTTCTGGATCCTCTCTGTAGTGGCAATCCCTTGAGAGTACCCCCCTTCTATGAGGGACGTGCGGAACCTCAGGACCGGATTTACCAAGGTGTGCTGCATGAAAAGCCAGAATCAACCTGACCACATAGACATCAGATGCTGGTACCTACATCCTCTCTTTAGGACCATATTCCTTCCAGTGTACCAGATACAGAAGTGTCCGACGAACCAAGGGAGAATCAATTACCTTAGCTATTTGAAATTCCAAATTGCTATCATCAATGACCGGAGATGGAGGTAGCAGTGATGGTACAGAGGACACAACGTATTTTTTGAGTAGAGACGGGTTAAACACATTATGAATCCTAAAGGTGGGCGGGAAACCAAGGTGGAATGCTATGGGATTGACGATGGTCACAATCTTATAAGGACCTTTGAACCTGGTACCTCGTTTCTATGAGGGAACCTTCAACTTAATGTTCCTTGAGGACAACCACAGCAAGTCACCTACACACACCAAACGTCTCCGATCAGCCACACTCTTATATTTGCACCCCATCCTCTTCAAATTATTAGTAATCCCCTGCCACACAGACGTAATTGATGTTGAAAACTGTTCTTCTTCAGGTACTCCTGAAGAACGATACCTATTTAACGAGCTGAACTGAGAATGAAACCCATGTGCCCCGAAGAACGAGGACATAGCAGTAGACTCATGACGATTATTTACCGTAAATTCAGCTAGAGGTAAGTAGGTAACCCAATCCTCCTGATTCTCAGACACAAAACACCTAAGATAAGGTTCCAGATTCTGGTTTACCCATTCAGTGTGCCCATTAGCCTGTGGATGAAAGGCTGAAAAAAACGACAGCGGCATCCCCAAACGAGTGCAAAACGCCCTCCAAAATTTTTGAAATAAACTGCACCCCTGGTCAAAAACAATATCGGTCAGGATCCCATGTAATTTTACTATCTCACTGATTAAATTTTGCACCAAGGTCTTGCTGTTTGGTAATGCAGGTAGCGCAATGAAATGTGACATCTTATTGAATCTGTCCACCACCACCAAAATTACAGTATTCCCTGCCGACATGAGTAGATCAATGATAAAATCTAACAATCTAAAATCTGACGTTAATACCAAGGTCTTCTGGGAATTGCCAATGGTTGGAGAGACCCTTACAGACGAGTATGAGAGGTCTTAGAACATGCACAGACACTGCAGGCGGCTACAAACTACCTGACATCCTGATGTACCCCTGACCACCAAAAACGCAGAGTAAGAAGATCTGTGGTGGTTTTATTACCAAGATGTCCAGTCAAGACCAAATCATGATGTCCACTAAGAACTCTAAGCCGGAGATTCACAGGTACAAACAGTTTACCAAACGGACAGGCAGCAGGGGCAACCCCTGAGCCTCAACAACCTCTTTCTCAAATTCACAGCATATAGATGCAATAGCGACCCCTTTTGTAGTAAAGGAACTGTTTCACAATTATCTCTACCCACAGGAAAACAAAGAGAAAAGGCATCCGCCTTAATGTTCTTGTTCCCCGGCCTATATGCGATAAAAAAGTTAAAACTGGTGAAGAACAATGCTCATCTTTCCTGTCGAGGCGTTAGACATTTCGCAGACTATAGATATTTGAGATTCTTACGATCCATGATTACCATACTTGGATGAACTGCCCCCTCCAGAAAATGACACCACTCTTCAAAGGCCCACTTGATAGCCAAGAGTTCCCTGTTACCAGTGTCAAAGTTTCTCTCAGCAGATGACAATTTTTTAGAAACGTATGCACATGGACACCATATACTAGGAGACTCACCCTGTGACAATATAGCCCCCACTTCAAACATGTCAACTTCTACAATAAAAGGCTGAGGGACATCAGGCTCTATTAGAATCGGCGCAGATGCAAAATGTAACGCCACTGCTGCTGCCCCTGAATGGTGTCCCCTTCTCCGTCCATGCAGGGATGCCAGCATACCCACCTCCCCAGTCCCGGCCCTCGGTGCGGTCCCCAATGTTACTTCCTGGTCCTGTATGTGCGCCGCAGTCGTGGCGGTGTGCCTAGTGTGGGCGCTCCACTGTTCTTAAAGGGGTAGAGTGCGCATATACTAAATGCTCTCAGCGGGTAGCTGAGAGGCATTTAAAATAATGCAGTGTACCTGCAAGATTGTTCCCAGCAAATAGCTGGGAGTTATCCAGTATAAAAGACTTCCTCTCCCCTAGGGAGCTGCCAGGCAAGGTACTGAATCATTAGTTAGTAAGGTGTACTACTAGAGAGTTGAGAGGTCCCCTGGTTCCGGAGTGGCCAGATGTAATAATTATAGGGGATAACTCAGGAGACTCTTTGCGTGGAACAGGACAACTACAGGACACAGTTTTATAAGTGGTAAAGTCTATATTATCACACGGTGATTCAAACAGGTGCAGAGAGAAACTCAAGTCCACAACACTTGGTGCAAATAATAAACGCAGCTTAGCAGTCTTCAGAGGAAAATGCAATCAAACAGAAAGTCTATGAAGCACAATTATTCTTGAGGATACTTGACACAAATAAATCCTTGTCTTAGTCCAGACACAGATAGATATGCTTATAGGCAGTTCAAATCATATCTTAGCTCAACCAGGGAGGCCTGGGTAATAGTCTCAGGATATAGCAAAGCAGCAGCAGCTTACATGTCCAGCAAATGCAGATGAAGTAAACAAGAGCAGCAGATGAAGGAGGATTACTGGAACTGGTGTATGCAGCAGGAACTCAGAGCAGAGTAGCAGGATCACCACACAGGTTCACAGGAGCAGGTATATAGCCAGGGAGTAATCAGAGGTCAGGAGCTGGATGCAAGGCAAAATACTCTAGCACAGACTGAAGGCTGGGGTGGAGTTTTATAGCAGGAAGACACAGTGCACATGAGACCAAAGACGCCATCTTGGAAAAGGGCAGTAATGCACAAAAGGTAAAAAATGTTCAGAGTCCTGACATTACTCCCTCCTTAGAAGCGGCCTCAGGACGATCCTGGACCTGGTTTCTCAGGGAATCTCTGATGAAAACGAGAAATCTTCTGTTGGGCATTGATGTTTTCCACAGGTTCCCAAGAGTCTTCCTCAGGGGGATATCCCTGCCATCTTATCAGATATTGGAGCCGATTCCTGCGAATCCTGGAATCAATAATTTCCTCCACCACAAATTGTTCTTGCCCATCAATCACCACAGGCTGCGGAGGTGGCACAACACGTCCCTGGAAGGTATTAGGAGATACAGGCTTTAGTAAAGATACATGAAAAACTGGGTGTACCTTCATTGTCCTAGGCAGCTTCAGCCGGCAGGCCACAGAGCTCACAATACCATTGATCTTGAAAGGGCCAATGAATTTCTGTCCAAGTTTTTGTGAAGGAACGTTTAACTTCAGATTCTTAGTTGCTAACCACACGGAATCTCCTACCTTGAACATGGGTGCAGGTTTACGGAATCTATCAGCCGATCTCTTATCTCCCCTGGTCTCGGTGTGGCTAGTTCTGTATCTGTCGTCCCCTGGTCCCGGAGCGGTTAGTGTCTGAACATCATCCCCTGGTCCTGGAGCGGAATCATATCTGTCAGAGGTTTGGCCACTATCTAAAAGTTTTTGATAAACTTACAGTAGTAGTTGGCAAAACCCAAAAACCTTTATAACACCTTTAAGTTCTAAGTATTATCCCAATCCAGTACTGCCCAAACTTTTGCCAGATCCATGAGAACCACTGGACAGTAAAACCTAGCCCAGAAAAGGGATCTACTCAAAAGAGACAATGCATTTCTCTGTTTTGACAAATCATTTATTGTCTCTTAGTATCTGTAAGACCTGCCTGACATGTACCTGATGTGACTCGAGGTTCGGTGAGTAAATTAATATGTTATCAAGCTAGATCACAGCAAATCTACCTGCCAAGGGACTAAAAATGTCATTTACAAAGTGCTGAAAGATGACAGGAGCATTTGTCAACCCTAATAGCATCACCAGGTTGTCATAGTGTCTGTTAGAATCTTGTTGTGGTTTTCAGGCTGCTGGCCTTTTTCCTCTGGTGCTGGGTTTGTCTTAGGTCAGGTGATTGTATCACTCTTTATTTCCCGGCACCTGCCTCCCAGTCCTTGCTGGACAACAGTGTTAATCCGCTAGTGTTTTGGCTTGGTGCCTTGTTAGCTTTCTGTGTATTATATTGTGCAGTTCTGGGATCTTTAGATCTGCCTGTTTTGTTTTTGGGTTTCCCTTCATTTCTGCAGCTTCCTCTATTGTCCTACTAGGAGGTTACCTGTTTTTGTTCCCAGTCACTAGATCGTTCAGGGATACCCTTCCCCCCCTACCTGTAGGTCTTCATTTGAGTTTAGCCTAGGAAATGTCAGTAGGTCTATTCACAAGGAATAGGTCGCCCACTCCATTGTAGGGTTTCAGCCTAGTCATAGTACAGGGTCAGCTTTTCCCCCCCTTCTACCCTAGTTCTGAGTTGCAGATCCGTAAGTGTCCCTCAGGTGTATTGAAGGCTGGTTTCCACTCATCCCCCGCTTTAAGGGTCCCTTTCCACTTGCGAGATAAAAAACGGTCCGTAATCTGGACCGAAAAAACGGATGGAACGTATGCGATTTTCATGCGAGTGTCATGCGAGTACAATGCGATTTTTAATCGCATCATCCGTTTTTTATAATCGCATCATCCGTATGACATCCGTATTACTGTCCGATTTGTACGCACCGGTGTCCTTTGAAAAGCCGGCAATTCAGCGCAGTGTACAGTAAAATCACACTGACAGGTTAGAATAGACTAGATATATACACATAGAATAGGTATATATACATATATATATGTCAGTGAGACACCTATATATGTATATTTATATTTAATGCAGCGCAAGATAGCATAAAAGCCGCTAATTCAATTGCCGGCTTTTAATTTCTCCTTCCCAAACCCGACAGGATATGAGACATGGATTACATACAGTAAACCATCTCATATCCCCCTTTTTTTTGCATATTCCACACTACTAATGTTAGTAGTGTGTATGTGCAAAATTTCAGCGTTGTAGCTATTAAATTTAAGGGTTAACTCGCGGAAAAAATTGGCGTGGGCTCCCGCGCAATTTTCTCCGCCAGAATGGTAAAGCCAGTGACTGAGGGCAGATATTAATAGCCAGGAGAGGGTCCATGGTTATTGGCCCCCCCGTGGCTAAAAACATCTGCCCCCAGCCACCCCAGAAAAGGCACATCTGGAAGATGCGCCTATTCTGGCACTTGGCCACTCTCTTCCCACTCCCTGTAGCGGTGGGATATGGGGTAATGAAGGGTTAATGCCACCTTGCTATTGTAAGGTGACATTAAGCCAGATTAATAATGGAGAGGCGTCAATTATGTCACCTATCCATTATTAATCCAATTGTAGGAAAGGGTTAAAAAACACACACACACATGATTACAAAGTAGTTTAATGAAATAAACACAGCGGTTGTTGTAATAATTTATTGCTCTCTCAATCCATCAGGAACACCCTCGCTTGGCAACATAATAAACGCACAAGATACATACCCTCAGATGTCAGATCACGTCCCACGATGTAATCCATCTGAAGGGGTTAACTAATATTACAGGCAGGAGCCCTGCTAATGCAGCTGTGCTCCGTGCTTGTAATTCCCCTGCGAATGAATGAAATGTAGGTCATTGACCTACATTTCCTTCAGTCGCGGTGATGCGCCCCCTGGTGGATGTCCTCATATGACCTGGAGCGTGGGAAAAAGTTCCCAGGCTGCAGTTTATGAGAACATCCACCAGAGGGCGCATCACCGCGACTCAATGTAAGTACAGATCCAGCTTTCCTTTCAGCACCCGGGGATTACAGGCACCAGTGAGTGGTTTATCGCAGCTCGTGCCTGTAATATTAGTTAACCCCTTCAGATGGATTACCTCGTGGGACATGATCGGACATCAGAAGGTATGTATCTTGTGCGGTTATTATTTTTCCAAGCGAGGGTGTTCCTGATGGATTGAGAGAACAATAAATTATTACAACAACCGCTGTGTTTATTTCATTAAACTACTTTTAAATCATGTGTGTGTGTTTTTTAACCCTTTCCTACAATTGGATTAATAATGGAAAGGTGTCATAATTGACGCCTCTCCATCATTAATCTGGCTTAATGTCACCTTCCAATAGCAAGGTGGCATTAACCCTTCATTACCCCATATCCCACCGCTACAGGGAGTGGGAAGAGATTGGCCAAGTGCCAGAATAGGCGCATCTTCCAGATGTGCCTTTTCTGGGGTGGCTGGGGGCAGATGTTTGTAGCCAGGGGGGGCCAATAACCATGGACCCTCTCCTGGCTATTAATATCTGCCCTCAGTCACTGGCTTTACCATTCTGGCGGAGAAAATTGCGCGGGAGCCCACGCCAATTTTTTCCGCCATTTAACCCTTTATTTCAGCAGCTACAGCGCTGAAATTTTGCACATACACACTACTAACATTAGTAATGTGGAATATGCAAAAAAAAGGGGATATGAGATGGTTTACTGTATGTAAACCATGTCTCATATCCTGTCGGGTTTGTGCAGGAGAAATGAGAAGCCGGCAATTGAATTAGCGGCTTTTATGCTATCTAGTGCTGCATTAAATATAAATATACATATATAGGTGTCTCACTGACATATATATATGTATATAGACACATTCTATGTGTATATATCTAGTCTATTCTAACCTGTCAGTGTGATTTTACTGTACACCGCGCTGAATTACCGGCTTTTCAAAGGACACCGGTGCGTAAAAATCGGACAGAACTCGCATGGTGCGAGTGCTGTGCGATTTTTTTCTCGCACCCATTGACTTGCATTGGCGAGTCTCGTCCGAGAATCGCAGCAATACGCAGCATGCTGCGATTTTTTTCTCAGCCGATCCAGATTTTTCTCAGTCCGATTTCGGCTGAGAAAAAAAACGCAAATCAAAAGACACCTATTAACTAACATTGGTCCGAGTGCAATCCGATTTTTTATCGGATTGCACGCGTCCGTTTTCCTCGCAAGTGGAAAGGGACCCTAATACAAAGGAGATTATATGTCCCTCCCCCTCTCAGATCCAGTTTAGAAAATCATTTTGCACCTATGATCCGGTTAAAGAGGTCCGGGATGAGAGGGAGAGGGTATGGATCACAGACTGCGATCTGATTGAGTTCACAGAAATCTAGGCAGTGTCGTAACCCTCCATCTTTTTTCGTCATAAAGAATAACCCAGCAGCAACAGGGGATGAAGATGGTCTGATATGTCCCTTTGTCAAACTTTCCGTGATATAGTCCTTCATGGCCTGCCTCTCTGGACCAGAAATATTATATAGTCTGCTATTTTGCAGCTTGGACCCAGGAATAAAATTAATGGTGCAATCATAATGGGGATGGGAAGGGAGTCCTTGGCACCCCTGCTCCAAAAACACATTCCCAAAGTCAGACAGGCATTTAGACACAGATTGGGTAAAGATCCCTGCAAACCGGGTACCCAAGCAGTGTCCTTGGCAATACTCACTCCACTTTACTACCTGCCGAGTCTGCCAATCTACCACGGTGTTGTGCAGCGTAAGCAAAGGTAGCATAAGAACCACAGTAAGAAGCTTAAACCCCGATATCACTGACGATAAGAAGCACAGCCCTTGATATCACCGACAGTAAGAAACTGAGACCCCAATATCAATGATATTAACCCCTTCACCCACGGAGATTTTTTTGTTTTTTCGTTTCCATTTTTCACTCTCCTTCTTTCCAGAGCCATAACTTTTTTATTTTTCCGACAATATGGCCACGTGGAGGCTTCTTTTTTGCGGGATGAGATGTACTTTTGAACGATACCATTGGTTTTACCATGTCTTGTAACAGAAAATGGGAAAAAAATTCCAAGTGCGATGAAATTGCAAAAAAAGTGCAATCCCACACTTGTGTTTTGTTAGGCTTTTTTGCTAGGTTCACTAAATGCTAAAACTGACCTGTCATTATGATTCTCCAGGTCATTACGAGTTCATAGACACCAAACATGTCTAGGTTCTCTTTTATCTAAGTGGTATAAAAAAATTCCAAAGTTTGCTAAAAAAAAATTAAAAAATGTGCGCAATTTTCTTATAACGGTAGTGTCTTCATTTTTCGTGATCTGGGGTTGGGTAAAGGCTTATTTTTTGCGTGCCGAGCTGACTGTTTTAATGATACCATGTTTGTGCAGATACGTTATTTTGATCGCCCGTAATTGCATTTTAATGCAATGTTGCGGCGACCAAAAAAACATAATTTTGGAGTTTTGATTTTTTTTCGCTAAGCCGTTTAGCTATCAGGTTAATTCTTTTTTTTTTATAGACTGGGCGATTCTGAACACGGCAATACCAAATATGTGTATGTTTGATTTTATTTTTATTGATTTATTTTGATTTGGGCGAAAGGGGGTGATTTGAACTTTTAATTTTTTTTTTATATTTTTAAATACTTTTTTTTTATTTTGCCATGCTTCAATAGCCTCCATGGGAGGCTAGAAGCTGCCACAACTCGATCGTCTCTGCTACATAAGAGCGATGCACAGATCACCTCTATGCAGCAGAATTGCAGGCTTGCTATGAGCTGTTGAAAACAGCTGACATGTCGCGGCTTTGAGGTGGGCTCACTGCCGGAGCCCACCTCAAAGCGGGGATACTACCAGCTGACGTACTTGGCGTTTCTTGAACCAGGCCTGTAACAAAATATAAAATTAAACCTGGAGAAAAATAAGGCCCAACGTGCTTGTCTCGCAGGCAACCTCTTAGCTGTACGGATGAATTCTAAATTTTTGTGGTCAGTAGGAACAGTCACCGGATGATTGGCCCCTTCCAAAAGATGTCCCCATTCTGAGAAGGTGACTTTAATAGCTAAAAGTTCCGTATTTCCAATGTCATAGTTCTTTTCTGCAGATGACATGGTATGAGAAAGGAATACACAAGCATGAAGCTGCATTTTGTCTCCAAAGCGCTGTGATAAAATGGCTCCACCGCAGAGTCTGAGGCGTCTACTCTGACAACAAACGGCAATTCAGGATTTGGACTAGTAATGGTGCGGAAGTAAAAAGTGTCTTCAGTTTGTCGAAATTCGCTTGTGCCTCTGGCGACCAGGAAGTTACTTCGGTTTTGTTTGTGAGTGAAGTAATTGGAAAAATGATTTTTTAAAAGTTTTTAATGAATCTTCTGTAGAAATTTGCAAATCCTATAAAGCGCTGGACGTCTTTTATATTTCTTGCGGTAGGCCAGTCAACTACTGCTCTGATTTTACTGGGATCCATGCTCAGACCAGAGTTCTGGTTTGTTCAAATTCACATTTTTCGAGTTTGATATAGAGATGGTTTTCTGTAGGCGTTCCAGGACTAACTGGACATGTCTGCGATGCTCCTCCAGGGAATCTGAAAATATAAGAACGTCATTGAGATAAACAACAAATCGATCCAAAAAATCTTAGAAAACATCATTAATGAAGTGCTGAAAGGTGGCAAAGGCGATGCTAAGGCCAAAAGGCATAACCAAGTATTCAAAATATCCGTATCTAGTTGTAAAGGCAGTTTTCCACTCATCTCCTGGGTGGATCGTATGAGATTATAAGCCCCTCTTAGATCGAGTTTGGTAAAAAGTCTGGCAGAACGCAGTCTCTCCAGACACTAAGGAATTAAGTGGAGTGGGTAGCGATTCTTAATGGTAATCTTACTAAGTTCCCCGTAATCAATACATGGCCACAGGGATTATTATTATTTATTTATATAGTACCATTAATTCCATGGTGCTGTACATGAGAATGGGGTGATGTACAGAGATATAGATATCGTTTACAGTAAACAAATTTACAATGACAGACTGGTACAGAGGGGAGAGGACCCTGTCCTTGCGGGCTTACATTCTATGGGGTAATGGGGAAGAGACAGAAGGTCGGGGGTGAGGCAGCTCTGGTGGTGGTGAGGCGGCAGCTCTGGTGGTGGTAAGGCGGCAGCTCTGGTGGTGGTGAGGCGGCAGCTCTGGTGGTGGTGAGGCGGCAGCTTGGGTGGTGGTGAGGCGGCAGCTCGGGTGGTTGGTGAGGCGGCAGCTCTGGTGGTGGTAAGGCGGCAGCTCTGGTGGTGGTGAGGTGGCAGCTCTGGGGGTGGGGAAGCGGCAGCTGTGGTGGTGGTGAGGCAGCAGCTTGGGTGGTGGTGAGGCAGCAGAATGGTTATTGCAGGCTGTGGGCTTTCCTGAAGAGATGGGTTTCAGGTTCCGTCTGTAGGATCCGAGGGTGGTGGATAATCAAACGTGTTGAGGCGTGGAATTCCAGAGGATTAGGGATATTCGGGAGAAATCTTGGAGGCGGTTGTGTGAGGAATGAATAAGTGTGGAGGGGAGTAGGAGGTCTTGGGATGAACGAAGATTACGTGAGGGAAGATAGTGGGAGATTAGTTCAGAGATATAGGGAGGGGACAGGTTGTGGATGGCTTTGTAGATCAGTGTTAGTAGTTTGAACTGGATTCGTTGGGGAATTGGGAACCAGTGGAGGGATTTGCAGAGGGGGGAAGCAGGGGAGTAGGGAGGAGAGAGGTGGATTACCCGGGCAGCTGAGTTGAGGACAGACTGGAGCGGTGCAAGAGAGTTAGCGGGGAGGCCACAGAAGAGGGTGTTGCAGTAGTCGAGGTGGGAGATGATGAGGGCATGCACAAGAGTTTTAGTACATTGTGGGCTGAGGAAGGGACGGATTCTGGCAATATTTTTGAGTTGGAGGCGACAGGAGGTGGCAAGAGTTTGGACGTGCGGTTTGAAGGACAGAGCACAGTCGAGAGTTATCCCGAGGCAGCGGATTTCAGGTGCGGGAGAGAGCGTGATGCCGTTTACCATAATAGATCGGGTAGGGGGGATACGAGAGATGGGGAAAAGATGATGAGTTCAGTTTTGTCTACATTGAGTTTTAGGAAGTGAGAGTTGAAGAAGGAGGATATGTCTGACAGACACTCTGGGATTCTGGATAGCAGAGTGACATCTGGGCCAGAGAGGTAGATCTGAGTGTCGACCGCATACAGGTGGTACTGGAAGCCATGGGACTTTATGAGTTTCCTAGGCCAAGGGTATAGATGGAAAAAAGTAGGGGCCCTAGGACAGAGCCATGAGGGACTCCAACAGAGAGAGGGCAGGATGAGGAGGTAGTGTGGGAGTGGGAAACGTTAAATGTGCGGTTGGAAAGGTATGAGGCAATCCAGGACAGGGCGAGGTCTTTGATGCCAAGGGAAGAAAGAATCTGTAGCAGTAGGCAGTGGTCGACTGTGTCGAAGGCAGAGGACAGGTCGAGAAGGAGGAGGATGGAGAACTGTCTGTTAGCTTTGGTTGTAAGTCATTAGTAATTTTGGTCAGGGCAGTTTCGGTGGAGTGGTGGGGGTGGAAGCCAGATTGGAGGTTGTCAAGGAGAGAGTTAGATGAGAGGTGGGAGGAGAGTTGACCATGGACATGCTGCTCAAGGAGTTTTGAAGCAAACGGGAGCAGTGATATGGGGCGATAGCTGGGCATAGCAGTTTGGTCAAGGTTAGTTTTTTTGAGGATGGGTGTGATGGTGGCATGTTTGAAGGCAGAGGGGAAGGTACCAGAAGATAGCGATAGGTTGAAAAGATGGTTTAGGGCTGGAATGAGGGTGTTAGTGAGGTTGGGGAGCAGGTGAGAAGGGATGGGGTCAACTGCACAGGTGGTGAGGTGTGATTTGGAAAGGTGAGTAAGTGCTCCTTCAGTGATGTTGCAGAGGGAGGTTATTAGGGAAGGGCTGAGGTCTGGTATATGGAGTGGTTGGGGTGGTGGAACAGTAAAGGTTTGCCATGTTTGGTCGATCTTGTTTTTGAGGTAGGTGGCAAAGTCTTCAGAAGAGATGAGGGGAGTTGGGGGTGGCAGTGGTGGGTGGAGGAGAGAGTTAAATGTGCTGAACAGTTGTTTTGGGTTGTAGGATAATGAAGATAAAAGGTTTGTGAAATAGGTCTGTTTAGCGGAGGTGAGGGCTAGTTTGAAGGCAAGTGTAGCTTGTTTGAAAGCAGTGACGTCGTCTGGCAGGCGTGTTTTCTTTCAACGCCGCTCCGCAACCCTGGATGCTTGTCAAATTTTTTTGGTGAGATTGTTGTGCCACGGTTGCATATTGAGTGTTCGCACTTTGCCATGCATGAGGGGCAACTGAGTCTATGGCTGATGTGAGGGTGGAGTTACAGAAAGCGGTGTCGCTGTCCGTGTCATGGAGTGAAGATAAGAAGGACAGGGGTAGAAGAGAGTATTTTCTATAAAATGAGTTATTTTCTACAAAAACAAGGGTGCTCCATCTGGCGAAGAAGAAGATTGGATGAAGCCTTTCTCTAAATTTTCATCTAGATATTCTTTTAGTACTTTCAATCCTGGCTCGGAAAGATTATACATTTGCCCTAAACGAATGGATGCTCCAGGAGGTAATTCAATGAGATAGTTGATGAGGAGGCAGTTAATCGGCTTTCTTCTTATCGCAGACCTCACTGAACTGCTGGTGCTGAGGTGGTAGTTTATCATCATTCTGATGAGAAATCTCGGATACTTGAATTTGCAATTGTTCTTACAGTATTCAGAGGGAAACGTAATGGTCCTCGATACCCAGTTGATAGACAGGTTATGGATTCAAAACCAGGGAATTCCTAGAATAACTGGAAATTTTGGAGAGGAAATAAGATAGAAACTACCAGCGTCATGATGATTCGGTTCAATACAGATTTCAAGTTCAATTTGTCACGATTCCCCCACTGAGTGAGTGTTCTATGGAAACTGTCTTGCTGAGTTGTCTGTGTCTTGATTGACAGCTTGGCTGTTCAATACTGTGATAGGCTTGCTGGGCTGTCGGTGCTTGATTGACAGCTCTGCTGTTCAATCTGTGACTGGGCAGTGCAGGACTTTCTCCAGGTGTTCAGTGTTCTGGTGATTTGTCAGCTACTTAACAGAGCTGTCTGCCCCTGATCCGTGCCAGATGTAGTTTGTGCTTCTTGGTGAGTGTTAGCCTGATTCTGTTGCTCTGAGTTCTGATCTTCTGCTGCCTGGCCCTTTGGACTGTATGCTGACTATCCCTTTGTCTTGTCCTTCAGCTTTTGAATCGCTATTATTATTATTTTATTATTATTATTATTTATTTATATAGCACCATTAATTCCATGGTGCTGTACATGAGAAAGGGGTTACATACAGGGTTACAGATATCATTTACAGTAAACACGTTTACAGTGACAGACTGGTACAGAGGGGAGAGGACCCTGTCCTTGCGGACTTACATTCTATGGGATAGTGGGTCAGTGCTATCTCTTGTTATTGACCCTGGACTGTTACCGAACTTACGACTTCATCTTTTCCCTTGGTTATCTATGTACTCTCTTATTATTATTGTTTATTTATATAGCACCATTAATTCCATGGTGCTGTACATGAGAAGGGGGCTACATAAAGAGTTATAGATATCACTTACAGTAAACAAACTTACAATGACAGACTGGTACAGAGGGGAGAGGACCCTGTCCTTGCGGACTTACATTCTACGGGATAATGGGAAACAGACAGAAGGTTGGGGGTGCGGCAGCTCTTGGTATTGACCCCGGAATGTCTGACTCTTCTGTCTCGCTGTCTGTCTGTGAGCAGTGACTAGCGTCACACAATTGTCTTGTAAGTAACAGGACCAGAAGATAAAGGTGACCCATCCACGGTTTCCGTATCGATTGGCATGGATTTAGTCCTACTTGCTATGTTATTATCAAGTGTAAATTGTAAGTCCATAAAATTCCCTCCTGCTCCAGAATCTAACATGGCAGAGGACTGTATTTTTTGGATCATAATTATGACCTGTATGGGAACGAAAAAAATGAGACCATGGTGATTGTTCTTTGCCTTTATCCTGCATTACAGATGAGATGGTTTTCAGAACCGGATCTAGCCGTTTAAAACCGCTTCAGCTTTGGCATTTGTGAAGGCTATGTTCCTTTTATTAGGACAATTAATGGCAAAATGCCCAGTGCCCCCACAGTAGAGGCATAAATTTGCTCTATGTCGTCTTTCTCTATACTGCAGAGAGTTTTTGGATGACATCAATTTGCATAGGTGCAGGCACACTTTCCAATTCCTGTTGTTTTTTTGTTAATGCTGATTGAGTAACGTAGTGGTGAGGGTTGTTTCCAAATACTTGCAGTCTTTCATTTTTGTTCAGTGAGACTCGGATCAATTCGGATACACAATTTAAAAAAGTCCTCTAAATTATCAGGGGTCTCGACCCTTGCAAGTCCATCCTTTATTAGCTCTAATAATCCTCTGCGAAATTGACTACTATGGGCAGCTAAATTCCATGTGGTGTCTGCCACCCAGCGGCGGGATTCGGAGGTATATTCAGGTACAGTCCGCCTCCCTTGAAGTAGGTTATGCAATTTGGTTTCAGCTGTAGCACAACAATTCGGGTCGCCAAACACTTGATCCATAGCAGTGATGAAGGAAACTAAGTCATTTAGGAGGTCAGAGTTCTTTTCCTCATAAGGTGAGGCCCATGCAAGAGCCTCATCAGTCAGGTAAAAGGTTCTGTTCATCATTAATCTCCTATCACTGATAAACAGAGAAGGTTGCATCTGGAAATAGGTACGGCACTGATTAGGAAATCCACGGTAATGATAACGATGGCCGCTGAAGTTTGCGGGCAGCAGCATGCGTGTTTTATTCCGGGCCGGAGTTACGCAAGTCCAGAAGTTGCCTCTGTAACTCAAGAATTTCCTTTTGCTAGGAATAGGTAGAAGTCCATGGAGCAGCAGTGTAGTTGGAAGGATCAGCAGGAATCATAGTAATAGCCAGGGGTCGATACATCGAAGCAGCAATATAATCTTGAAATGAAAGAGTAGGTGAAAGGAAGCTAGGTTAAAGGCTGCTAGCTCAATCATCTCGCAATGCCAGGTTAAGCAGGGTGTAGCAAGGAACAGTCCAGCAAGCTGAATAGCTCAGAGGGAAGAGCTGCTGCCTGGTGCACAACAGCTGCTGGGTGCAAGTCCGGACACCGAGTAATTGAGGACGACCATTGTTAAAAATGGGAGGAATGTAGGGATAATGGACTGTGCTGTCACATTCTTACCTCTGAAGACACCAATAGTGTGTATGTATTGTTATACGCCTTTGTATATATTGTGTCATGTGAAATATCAGGTACTGTAAGCCAAGTAATGTTAGTAATGTACAGTATAGGGTGCATAGTGTAGGACATAGTGTATAAGATAGGTATAGTATAGGGATAGATAGTTGACTGTAGTTAGACAGTGACATTAGGATAAGATATAGTTAATGTTTAGGATGAGCCCATGGTGGAAGGGGCTTGATGTTACTTCAAGTGATGTCTTCCTGTAATTACCTCGAGTTTGGAGTGCTAAGTGAGCAGTGCTGCCAAAAGGATGATCCATAGGAAGAGACACTTAAGGTCAGTATTAGCGATATCATGAGAAGTGACTGACTAGTAATAGTGGCCTTTTGGTTAAGGTTGGATCTGTGCGTTTTAAGACTGTGGAGAGAGCATGAGAACCGTACATAGGAGAGGGAAGGAGAGAGGGGCTGATATGGATGGAGTGCACAGAGTATGTGAAAGAGCGGTGGGTGTGAGTGACTGCAGCAGCTAGAAAATAAATGACACAAATACATGCGGTGAATACATTTTTTAATAAATTAACTGGGCACAAGTTTGTTTAAATGTCTCACCAGTCTCCTGCCCTGTCCACCTGCCCTGTCACATCTCCTGTCCACCTGCCCTGCCTCCTGTCCACCTGCCCTGTCTCCTGTCCACCTGCCCTGTCTCCTGTCCCCCTGCCCTGCCTCCTGCTCTGCCACGTCTCCTGTCCACTTGCCCTGTCTCCTGTCCACCTGCCATGTCTCCTGCCCTGTCCAACTATTCTGGCACTTGGATAAGATCTGTACAAATGGCTTCACATTGCTAGGCCTAAATATATAGTTAAGTTTATGCTTAGATCTAGCGCTAGTTTCACTTGTTACAATCAATTAACTAGCTTAACACATCAGGAGGCAATAAAATGCAGAGACAAACAAATGTGCTGCCGAACATGGAGCAAGTGAGAACCTGATAGCATCAGGGAACAATTCAGTAAGATGAATGAAATATATACCATTAATACAGGCATCACTCACCATCCTCATCACTATCATCACCATCCTCCTCATCACTATCACCACCATCCTCATCACTATCACCGCCATCCTCCTCATCACTATCACCGCCATCCTCCTCACTATCACCACCATCCTCCTCCTCACTATCACCTCCATCCTCCTCATCGCTATCACCACCATCCTCATCACTATCACCGCCATCCTCCTCATCACTATCACCACCATTCTGATCACTGTCACCACCATCCTCATCACTATCACCACCATCCTCATCACTATCACCATCCTCCTCATCACTATCATCATTATCCTCCTCATCACTATCACCACCATCCTCATCACTATCACCACCATCCTCCTCATCAGTATCACCACCATCCTCCTCACTATCACCACCATCCTCATCGCTATTACCGCCATCCTCCTCATCACTATCACCGCCATCCTCCTCATCACTATCACCGCCATCCTCCTCATCACTATCACCACCATCCTCATCACTATCACCGCCATCCTCCTCATCACTATCACCACCATCCTCATCACTATCATCACCACCATCCTCATCACTATCATCACCACCATCCTCCTCATCACTATCACCACCATCCTCCTCATCGCTATCACCACCATCCTCATCACTATCACCGCCATCCTCCTCATCACTATCACCACCATCCTCCTCATCACTATCACCACTATCCTCATCACTATCACCACCATCCTCATCACTATCACCACCATCCTCATCACTATCACCACCATCCTCATCACTACCACTACCATCCTCATCACTATCACCGCCATCCTCCTCATCACTATCACCACCATCCTCCTCATCACTATCACCGCCATCCTGATCACTATCACCACCATCCTCATCACTATCACCATCCTCCTCATCACTATCACTGCCACCCTCCTCATCACTATCACCACCATCCTCCACATCAATATCACCACCATCCTCCTCATCACTATCACCACCATCCTCCTCATCACTATCACCACCATCCTCCTCATCAATATCACCACCATCCTCATCACTATCACCACCATCCTCATCACTATCACCACCATCCTCCTCATCACTATCACCACCATCCTCATCACTACCACCACCATCCTCATCACTATCATCACCACCATCCTCATCACTATCACCACCATCCTCCTCATCACTATCACCACCATCCTCATCACTATCACCACCATCCTCATCACTATCACCCCCATCCTCATCACTATCACCACCACCATCCTCATCACTATCACCACCATCCTCATCACTATCATCACCACCATCCTCATCACTATCACCACCATCCTCCTCATCACTATCACCACCATCCTGATCACTATCACCACCATCCTCATCACTATCACCACCATCCTCATCACTATCACCATCCTCCTCATCACTATCACCACCACCCTCCTCATCACTATCACCACCATCCTCATCACTATCACCACCATCCTCCTCATCAGTATCACCACCATCCTCCTCACTATCACCACCATCCTCCTCATCACTATCACCACCATCCTCATCACTATCACTACCATCCTCATCACCATCCTCCTCATCACTATCACCACCATCCTCCTCATCACTATCACCACCATCCTCCTCATCGCTATCACCACCATCCTCCTCATCACTATCACCGCCATCCTCCTTTTCACTATCACCGCCATCCTCCTCATCACTATCATCCTCCTCATCACTATCACCGCCATCCTTCTCATCACTATCACCACCATCCTCATCACTATCACCGCCATCCTCCTCATCACTATCACCAGCATCCTCATCATCACTATCATCACCACCATCCTCATCACTATCACCAACATCCTCCTCATCACTATCACCGCCATCCTCCTCATCGCTATCACCACCATCCTCATCACTATCACCGCCATCCTCCTCATCACTATCACCACCATCCTCATCACTATCACCACCATCCTCATCACTATCACCACCATCCTCCTCATCACTATCACCACCATCCTGATCACTATCACCACCATCCTCATCACTATCACCACCATCCTCATCACTATCACCATCCTCCTCATCACTATCACCACCATCCTCCTCATCACTATCACCACCATCCTCCTCATCAATATCACCACCATCCTCATCACTATCACCACCATCCTCATCACTATCACCACCATCCTCCTCATCACTATCACCACCATCTTCCTCATCGCTATCACCACCATCCTCATCACTATCACCGCCATCTTCCTCATCACTATCACCACCATCCTCATCACTATCGCCACCATCCTCATCACTATCACCACCATCCTCATCACTATCACTACCATCCTCATCACTATCATCACCATCCTCCTCATCACTATCACCACCATCCTCCTCATCACTATCACCACCATCCTCCTCATCGCTATCACCACCATCCTCCTCATCACTATCACCGCCATCCTCCTTTTCACTATCACCGCCATCCTCCTCATCACTATCATCCTCCTCATCACTATCACCACCATCCTCCTCATCACTATCACCACCATCCTCCTCATCACTATCACCGCCATCCTGATCACTATCACCACCATCCTCATCACTATCACCATCCTCCTCATCACTATCACCACCATCCTCCCCATCACTATCACCGCCATCCTCCTCATCACTATCACCGCCATCCTGCTCATCACTATCACCACCATCCTCCTCATCGCTATCACCACCATCCTCCCCATCACTATCACCGCCATCCTCCTTTTCACTATCACCGCCATCCTCCTCATCACTATCACCGCTATCCTCCTCATCACTATCACCGCCATCCTCCTCATCACTATCACCACCATCCTCATCATCACTATCACCACCATCCTCATCACTATCACCGCCATCCTCCTCATCACTATCACCACCATCCTCATCACTATCATCACCACCATCCTCATCACTATCACCACCATCCTCCTCATCACTATCACCACCATCCTCATCACTATCACCACCATCCTCATCACTATCACCGCCATCCTCCTCATCACTATCACCGCCATCCTCCTCATCACTATCACCACCATCCTCCTCATCACTATCACCACCATCCTCATCACTATCACCGCCATCCTCCTCATCACTATCACCACCATCCTCATCACTATCATCACCACCATCCTCATCACTATCACCACCATCCTCCTCATCACTATCACCGCCATCCTCCTCATCGCTATCACCACCATCCTCATCACTATCACCACCATCCTCATCAGTATCACCGCCATCCTCCTCATCACTATCACCGCCATCCTCCTCATCACTATCACCACCATCCTCATCACTATCACCGCCATCCTCCTCATTTCTATCACCACCATCCTCATCACTATCATCACCACCATCCTCATCACTATCACTGCCATCCTCCTCATCACTATCACCACCATCCTGATCACTATCACCACCATCCTCATCACTATCACCACCATCCTCATCACTATCATCATTATCCTCCTCATCACTATCACCACCATCCTCATCACTATCATCATTATCCTCCTCATCACTATCACCACCATCCTCATCACTATCACCACCATCCTCCTCATCAGTATCACCACCATCCTCATCACTATCACCGCCATCCTCCTCATCACTATCACCGCCATCTTCCTCATCACTATCACCGCCATCCTCATCACTATCACCGCCATCCTCCTCATCACTATCACCGCCATCCTCCTCATCGCTATCACCACCATCCTCATCACTATCACCACCATCCTCATCAGTATCACCGCCATCCTCCTCATCACTATCACCGCCATCCTCCTCATCACTATCACCACCATCCTCATCACTATCACCGCCATCCTCCTCATCACTATCACCACCATCCTCATCACTATCATCACCACCATCCTCATCACTATCACCGCCATCCTCCTCATCACTATCACCACCATCCTGATCACTATCACCACCATCCTCATCACTATCACCACCATCCTCATCACTATCATCATTATCCTCCTCATCACTATCACCACCATCCTCATCACTATCATCATTATCCTCCTCATCACTATCACCACCATCCTCATCACTATCACCACCATCCTCCTCATCAGTATCACCACCATCCTCATCACTATCACCGCCATCCTCCTCATCACTATCACCGCCATCTTCCTCATCACTATCACCGCCATCCTCATCACTATCACCACCATTCTTTTCACTCTGGAGAACAAGCGGGGGAGGGGCCTAAAGTTTACCTGTGATGTCATTCGAGCCCCTCCCCCTTGTGTATGGGCGGGTTCTCGTGTCACTTGGAAGCTGTAAGTTTCCTGAGCGGCTGTGAGTGCAGAACACATGGAGGAGCAGTGAGGAGAGAAGCAGCCGTTCTCCAGCAGCGCCCACCACCCCGAGGTGAGAGGGAACGAGGACACGGCGGCGGCTCACACCCCTGCTCCGCTCCTTGTGCTGTGCTCGCCGCTCCCCGGGCTCCGCTATCTGCGCTCTTCTCTACCCCCGGGCTCCGCTATCTGCGCTCTTCTCTACCCCCGGGCTCCGCTATCAGCGCTCCCCTCTCCCCGGGCTCCGCTATCTGCGCTCTTCTCTACCCCCGGGCTCCGCTATCTGCGCTCTTCTCTACCCCCGGGCTCCGCTATCAGCGCTCCCCTCTCCCCGGGCTCCGCTATCTGTGCTCTTCTCTACCCCCGGGCTCCGCTCTCTCCCCTGGCTCTGCTATCAGCACTCCCCTCTCCCTGGGCTCCGCACCTCTCTCCCCTGGCTCGCCTCTCCCCGGGCTCCGCTCCCCTGGCTCGCCTCTCCCCGGGCTCCGCTCCCCGCGCTCGCCTCTCCCCGGGCTCCGCTCCCCTGGCTCGCCTCTCCCCGGGCTCCGCTCCCCGCGCTCGCCTCTCGCCGGGCTCCGCTCCCCGCACTCGCCTCTCGCCGGGCTCCGCTATCTGTGCTCTTCTCTACCCCCGGGCTCCGCTCTCTCCCCTGGCTCTGCTATCAGCACTCCCCTCTCCCTGGGCTCCGCACCTCTCTCCCCTGGCTCGCCTCTCCCCGGGCTCCGCTCCCCTGGCTCGCCTCTCCCCGGGCTCCGCTCCCCGCGCTCGCCTCTCCCCGGGCTCCGCTCCCCTGGCTCGCCTCTCCCCGGGCTCCGCTCCCCGCGCTCGCCTCTCGCCGGGCTCCGCTCCCCGCACTCGCCTCTCGCCGGGCTCCGCTATCTGTGCTCTTCTCTACCCCCGGGCTCCGCTCTCTCCCCTGGCTCTGCTATCAGCACTCCCCTCTCCCTGGGCTCCGCACCTCTCTCCCCTGGCTCGCCTCTCCCCGGGCTCCGCTCCCCTGGCTCGCCTCTCCCCGGGCTCCGCTCCCCGCGCTCGCCTCTCCCCGGGCTCCGCTCCCCTGGCTCGCCTCTCCCCGGGCTCCGCTCCCCGCGCTCGCCTCTCCCCGGGCTCCGCTTCCCGCGCTCGCCTCTCCCCGGGCTCCGCTCCCCGCGCTCGCCTCTCCCCGGGCTCCGCTCCCCGCGCTCGCCTCTCGCCGGGCTCCGCTCCCCGCGCTCGCCTCTCCCCGGGCTCCGCTTCCCGCGCTCCCCTCTCGCCTCTCCCCGGGCTCCGCTCCCTGCGCTCGCCTCTCCCCGGGCTCCGCTCCCCTGGCTCGCCTCTCCCCGGGCTCCGCTCCCCGCGCTCGCCTCTCCCCGGGCTCCGCTCCCCTGGCTCGCCTCTCCCCGGGCTCCGCTCCCCGCGCTCGCCTCTCCCCGGGCTCCGCTTCCCGCGCTCGCCTCTCCCCGGGCTCCGCTCCCCGCGCTCGCCTCTCCCCGGGCTCCGCTCCCCGCGCTCGCCTCTCGCCGGGCTCTGCTCCCCGCGCTCGCCTCTCCCCGGGCTCCGCTTCCCGCGCTCCCCTCTCGCCTCTCCCCGGGCTCCGCTCCCTGCGCTCGCCTCTCCCCGGGCTCCGCTCCCCGCACTCGCCTCTCGCCGGGCTCCGCTCCCCGCGCTCGCCTCTCGCCGGGCTCCGCTCCCCGCGCTCGCCTCTCCCCGGGCTCCGCTCCCCGCGCTCGCCTCTCCCCGGGCTCCGCTCCCCGCGCTCGCCTCTCCCCGGGCTCCGCTCCCCGCGCTCGCCTCTCCCCGGGCTCCGCTCCCCGCGCTCGCCTCTCCCCGGGCTCCGCTCCCGCGCTCGCCTCTCCCCGGGCTCCGCTCCCGCGCTCGCCTCTCCCCGGGCTCCGCTCCCCGCGCTCGCCTCTCCCCGGGCTCCGCTCCCCGCGCTCGCCTCTCCCCGGGCTCCGCTCCCCGCGCTCGCCTCTCCCCGGGCTCCGCTCCCCGCGCTCGCCTCTCCCCGGGCTCCGCACCCCGCGCTCGCCTCTCCCCGGGCTCCGCTCCCCGCGCTCGCCTCTCGCCGGGCTCCGCTCCCCGCGCTCGCCTCTCGCCGGGCTCCGCTCCCCGCGCTCGCCTCTCGCCGGGCTCCGCTCCCCGCGCTCGCCTCTCGCCGGGCTCCGCTCCCCGCGCTCGCCTCTCCCCGGGCTCCGCTCCCCGCGCTCGCCTCTCCCCGGGCTCCGCTCCCCGCGCTCGCCTCTCCCCGGGCTCCGCTCCCCGCGCTCGCCTCTCCCCGGGCTCCGCTCCCCGCGCTCGCCTCTCCCCGGGCTCCGCTCCCCGCGCTCGCCTTTCCCCGGGCTCCGCTCCCCGCGCTCGCCTCTCCCCGGGCTCCGCTCCCCGCGCTCGCCTCTCCCCGGGCTCCGCTCCCCGCGCTCGCCTCTTCCTGCGGTCTGCTGCTAGTGCTCTGCTCTCTGCTCCCATCAGCTGCTCCAGTTAACCCTTCAATGGGAGCAGTGATCCGCCGGCAGCTCCACGTGTGTTTTGGTTCCTGGGCAGTGAGGGGTTAATGGATTCCTCCTCCAGAGATGTTATTATTTGTTCCTGTTTTGGCAGAGATTTGTCACCTCCCGATCTCTGTGCAGGAGCCCGTCCTCCGCCCCGTGGCCCCATCTGTTGATCCCTCAACCATTCCTAATTTGGGGACTCCGAGGTCGGAGACTTATGTGGTGTATTGGGGACCCCGAGACCTCTCATTGTGTGGCCCCCCCGGTCGCCATGATGAATGGGAGGACCCTTGGTCCTGGCCTCAGTGTATGGTATAATGGAGGCCCCCCCGTCCTGGCCTCAGTGTGGTATAATGGGGTCCCCCGATCCTGGCCTCAGTGTGTGGTATAATGGGGTCCCCCGATCCTGGCCTCGGTGTATGGTATAATGGAGGCCCCCGATCCTGGCCTCAGTGTGTGGTATAATGGGGGCCCCCGATCCTGGCCTCAGTGTGTGGTATAATGGGGGCCCCCGATCCTGGCCTCAGTGTGTGGTATAATGGGGTCCCCCCCGGTCCTGGCCTCAGTGTGGTATGATGGAGCCTCCCGGTCCTGGCCTCAGTGTGTGGTATATTGGGGGCCCCCGGCCATCCTGGTGTACGGTATAATGGGGGCCCCGGGTCGTCCTGGTGTATGGTATAATGGGGTCCCCCGGTCGTCCTGGTGTATGGTATAGTTGTCCTGGTGTATGGTATAATGGGGGCCCCCGGCCGTCCTGGTGTATGGTATAATGGGGGCCCCCAGCCGTCCTGGTGTATGGTATAATGGGGTCCCCCGGTCGTCCTGGTGTATGGTATAGTTGTCCTGGTGTATGGTATAATGGGGGCCCCCGGCCGTCCTGGTGTATGGTATAATGGGGGCCCCCAGCCGTCCTGGTGTATGGTATAATGGGGTCCCCCGGTCGTCCTGGTGTATGGTATAGTTGTCCTGGTGTATGGTATAATGGGGGCCCCGGGTCGTCCTGGTGTATGGTATATTGGGGGCCCCCGGCTGTCCTGGTGTATGGTATAATGGGGGCCCCCGCTCGTCCTGGTGTATGGTATAATGGGGGCCCTGGGTCGTCCTGGTGTATGGTATAATGGGGGCCCCGGGTCGTCCTGGTGTATGGTATAATGGGGGCCCTGGGTCGTCCTGGTGTATGGTATATTGGGGGCCCCCGGCCATCCTGGTGTATGGTATAATGGGGGCCCCGGGTTGTCCTGGTGTATGGTCCTCTTCCCCGGTGTCTGTGGCTGATGCCGGCTCGTCTTGAGCAGCTACACGTGGTGGAGGATGCGGTACGGCGTCGGCTGTGGAACTGGGACGTCTGCACAGGACCCTTGTGTGTAATGTGTACAGCGCGGGGGTCCGTGCACTGCTGGAGTCGCCCGTGCCGTGGTTCAGAGCTGCTCCCTCGCGGGATGTCCTCTGGGGGTCGACCACTTCTCAGCTGCCATGCGGAGGGATCCATCACCTTGTTTGTTCTGTACAGTGAACCCCTGAAGTCACAGCGTGTGCGCAGCCCCCCACAGTATGGTCACTCACGGGGGTCTTGTTCCACCAGGATGTGTCAGGCAGGAATCACCTTGCTGCCGTCAAGGATGAATATTGTGTTCTGGATGTGGGTCCGTCCATGGAATATTCTCTGTGAGATTCCTGCGCTGTTAACCTGCACTACAAGTCCCAGCCTGACCCCAACCCTGTGAGGGTGAGATGTGCACATGACTCTGCGGGCTGTAAAGAGCGGAAATGCCGGATCAAAGTCCTAGCACGTATGGAATAGCTATAGGAGACAGCAAGTGCAGATAATGCAGTCCCATGTAACGCCGCTGATAATGTAGTGATGTCCCTGCAGGCCTATGTAACACCACAGATAACAGTGATAGCTCTGAGTACAGATAATGGAGTAGATGTCACCTGCAGTCCTATGTAACACCACAGATAACACAGTGATCACTCTCTTACTACAGACAATGTAATAGATGTCACCTGCAGTCCTATGTAACACCACAGATAACACAGTGATAACTCTCTTACTACAGACATTGTAGTAGATGTCACCTGCAGTCCTATGTAACACAGTGATAATTCCCTGAGTACAGATAATGTAGTAGATGTCACCTGCAGTCCTATGTAACACCACAGATAACACAGTGATCACTCTCTTACTACAGACAATGTAATAGATGTCACCTGCAGTCCTATGTAACACCACAGATAACACAGTGATAACTCTCTTACTTCAGACATTGTAGTAGATGTCACCTGCAGTCCTATGTAACACCACAGATAACACATTGATAACTCTCTTACTACAGACATTGTAGTAGATGTCACCTGCAGTCCTATGTAACACCACAGATAACACAGTGATAACTCTCTTACTACAGACATTGTAGTAGATGTCACCTGCAGTCTTATGTAACACCACAGATAACACAGTGATAACTCTCAGTACAGATAATGTAGTAGATGTCACCTGCAGTCCTATGTAACACCACAGATAACACAGTGATAACTCTGAGTACAGATAATGTAGTAGATGTCACCTGCAGTCCTATGTAACACCACAGATAACACAGTGATAACTCTCTGAGTACAGATAATGGAGTGATGTCACCTGCAGTCCTATGTAACACCACAGATAACAGTGATAACTCTCTTACTACAGACATTGTAGTAGATGTCACCTGCAGTCCTATGTAACACAGTGATAATTCCCTGAGTACAGATAATGTAGTAGATGTCACCTGCAGTCCTATGTAACACCACAGATAACACAGTGACAACTCTCTGAGTACAGATAATGTAGTAGATGCCACCTGCAGTCCTATGTAACACCACAGATAACACAGCGATAACTCTCTGAGTACAGATAATGTAGTAGATGCCACCTGCAGTCCTATGTAACACCACAGATAACACAGCGATAACTCTCTGAGTACAGATATTGTAGTAGATGTCACCTGCAGTCCTATGTAACACCACAGATAACACAGTGATATCTCTCTATGTAGTAGATGTCTCCTGCAGTCCTATGTAACACCACAGATAACACAGTGATAACTCTCTGAGTACAGATAATGTAGTAGATGTCACCTGCAGTCCTATGTAACACCACAGATAACAGTGATAACTCTCTGAGTACAGATAATGTAGTAGATGTCACCTGCAGTCCTATGTAACACCACTGATAACACAGTGATAACTCTCTGAGTACAGATAATGTAGTAGATGTCACCTGCAGTCCCATGTAACACCACAGATAACACAGTGATAACTCTCTGAGTACAGATAATGTAGTAGATGTCACCTGCAGTCCCATGTAACACCACAGATAACACAGTGATAGCTCCGAGTACAGATAATGTGGTAGATGTCACCTGCAGTCCTATGTAACCCCACAGATAACACAGTGATAACTCTCTGAGTACAGATAATGTAGTAGATGTCACCTGCAGTCCTATGTAACACCACAGATAACACAGTGATAGCTCCGAGTACAGATAATGTGGTAGATGTCACCTGCAGTCCTATGTAACCCCACAGATAACACAGTGATAGCTCCGAGTACAGATAATGTAGTAGATGTCACCTGCAGTCCCATGTAACACCACAGATAACACAGTGATAACTCTCTGAGTACAGATAATGTAGTAGATGTCACCTGCAGTCCCATGTAACATCACAGATAACACAGTGATAGCTCCGAGTACAGATAATGTAGTAGATGTCACCTGCAGTCCCATGTAACCCCACAGATAACACAGTGATAGCTCTGAGTACAGATAATGTGGTAGATGTCACCTGCAGACCTATGTAACACCACAGATAACAGTGATAACTCTCTGAGTACAGATAATGTAGTAGATGTCACCTGCAGTCCTATGTAACACCACAGATAACACAGTGATAGCTCTGAGTACAGATAATGTAGTAGATGTCACCTGCAGTCCTATGTAACACCACAGATAACACAGTGATAACTCTGAGTACAGATAATGTAGTAGATGTCACCTGCAGTCCCATGTAACCCCACAGATAACACAGTGATAGCTCTGAGTGCAGATAATGTGGTAGATGTCACCAGCAGTTGTCGGCTGTGTGCATTGCGGGGTCTGTTGGGGGTTGTTGTCTGCGGTTCGGACCCTGCATTATGGAGGATATTTAATATTTGCCTCCTATAGAGATTACTGAGGGCAGGAAAATCACAGACAGGATTCATGTAAAATGTGATTATGTAACGAGAGGATTTTACAGCCGGTAATCCCACCAAACACTGAATGTAAGGAGAGATGTGCTGTGTCCGGGGGGCTATTGCTGTGTAAAGGTCCCGTCACACTCAGCGACGCTGCGGCGATATAGACAACGAGCCGACCTAAACTAGATCGCTGGAGCGTCGCTGTTTAGGTCGCTGTAGAGACGTCAAACACAGCAGCTCCAGAACGATGCAGGAGCGATCCAGTGACGTAACGGCGACTCACTTCTCGTTCTCACAGGTTAGCTCCATTACATCCATTGTTAGCGTCGTTGCTTTTGATGTGAAACATGACGATACACGCCGACCTGGCGACGAAATAAAGTTCTGGACTTCTAGCTCCGACCAGCGATATCACAGCGGGATCCAGATCGCTGCTGCGTGTCACACAACGAGATCGCTATCCAGGACGCTGCAACGTCACGGATTGTTGTCGTTCTCGTTGCAAAGTTGCTGAGTGTGACGGTACCTTAAGTGTGTATGTTTGTGTGTACACTCCCTGACAGAAGTTATGGCTTATCCATGTTATGTAAATAAAAGCTTATAACCTGACGTTTCATTCATCCATTGGTTGTATAAATTATTCTTTTGAAAGCTGGAACCCTCCGAAATGTGGTTTACGCCAAGAAAATAAATTGGCATCAATGCAGAAATATTGATCAGTTAATGGACACAGAATGGTCAGATTTTGGCAAGACAAAAGTTTTGTCGCCCACAGAAAGTAATGTGATATTCAAACAAATAATTAATTTAAAATACAAATATATGCTGCATAACATTGGTGAATGAAGTTGTGGTGCTATTAGAGTCATATTTAATATTTTGTGTGACTTCCATGAGCTTGAAGGACTGCGTCCATGCGGTTCAACAATGATTCATACAATTTATTAATGAAGTCATCAGGAATAGCAAAGAATGCAGTCCCACATGCCTCCCAGAGCTCATCTAGATTCTTTGGTTTTGTCTTCCAAGCTTCCTCTTTCATCCTACCCCAAACATGCTCAATGATGTCCATGTCTGGTGACTGGGCTGGCCAGTCCTTAAGCACCTTGATCTTTTTTGCCTGGAGGAACTTTGTTGTAGAGATGGATGTATGAGATGGAGCACCATCCTGCTGCAGAACTTGACCCCTTTTATGATTTGGAATATAAGAGGTAGCTAATACTACTTGATATTTTAGGCTATTGATATTGCCTTCCAATTTGCAAATGTTTTGCACCCCCCATACTGAATGTAACCCCAGACCATGATCTTTCCACCACCAAATCTAACTGTTTTCTGGGTGTATTTTGGATCTATACGGGCTCCAGTAGGTCTCCTGCAGTATTTGCGGCGGCTGTGGTGTAATTCTACTGAAGATTCATCAGAGAAATCCACCTTCTGCCACTTTTCCAGCATCCATCTGTTTATCAGGCTGTGAGACTTTGCAAATGCCACACGGTTTTTTATTTGCCTTTTCTTTAGTGCTGGCTTCTGGGCACTGATTCAACCATGGAGGCCATTTCGAGACAGAATCCTACAAACTGTTCTAGTTGACACAGGGACTTGAGGTGACCTGGCCTGTTGGAGCTCTGCTGCAGTGGAAGAGGGGCTGGCTTTGGATTTTCAAACCAACAAACGTTCCTCCTGAGCAGTTGTCTTGCGGGGTCTGCCAGACCTGGGCTTGTCAAACACATCACCAGTCTCTTCAGATCTTTTTTACTTGACTCTGAGACACATTAAAGGTGCCAGCCACCTCTGCAGTGGATCTGGTCTTCAGCCTCTTGATAATCCAGGCTTTGGTCACAGGGTGGATGTTTGGCATGTTGTCAGAGCTCAAGTTGCAGTTCAAATGAAGGTCTGGGGTGCTGGGTTTCTTTTTATACACACACACACACAAACACACACACACACACACACACACACACACACACACACACACACACACACACACACACACACACACCTAACTCATTTACTGAGCACAGGTGAGGATCTAAACTAGGATTGGGTGCATTATATGACCAGGCGACAACTTTTGTCTTGCAAAATCTGACCATTCTGTGTCCATTAACTGATCAATATTTCTGCATTGATGCCAATTTATTTTCTTAACCTAAATCACATTTCGGAGGGTTTCAGCTTTCAAAAGAATAATTTATACAACCAATGGATGAATGTAACGTCAGGTTATAAGCTTTTATTTACATAACATGGATAAGCCATAACTTCTGTCAAGGAGTGTGTGTATATCTATAGGTGTGATATATGCTGCAGATATGAAAGGGTTACTAGCTTATCAATGAACAAAATGACTGAACAGAAATGTAAATCATCAGGGGTCTGGTGACGGCCAGGCGCCTCAGTCATCGGGGGTCTGATGACGGCCAGGCGCCTCAGTCATCAGGGTCTGGTGATGGCCCGTCGTCTATTGAAAAACTGAAATCATTTTAAGGGAAAATAACAAGACACAATGTGGTTGCATAAGTATGTGCACCCTCTTATTGGAGCTGTGGTTGGGTTCAATATAAGTCGGTCACATTTCCCTCATGTAACACAAGTCAGGGGGGCTCGGCTGCCATCATTTACAATGATTTGTTGAGTGGTAATATGGAGCTTTTTCTGCCAAAACCTCCATCATGTCGGCCAGAAGTAGGAAACGTGATCTGTCTGAGACCGAGGGGGAACTGCAGCCATAAATCCAAAAGGTGTAAAGCCGACACTGCTCATCACCAGGAGACCGCCTCATCCCCACAGTGAGCCATGGTGATGGCAGCATTGTGCTCTGGGGATGGTTTTTAGCAGTTGGAACTGGGTCTTTAGCCAAGGGGGAGGGGGAATATGGACAGAACAAACATCAGACAATTTCACATCAGAACCTTCCGTCCACTGCTAAAAAGCTGAAGATGAGGAGGAATTTCACCTTTCACCCACGACGACTTCAAGTCATCAAGATGGACGTTCTGGAGGGTGAGTCCAGACCTGGACCCAAGGGACAATCTGTGGTGACCTGAAGAGGGCGCTGTACACAGGAGATGTCCCCACAATCTGTGTTGACCTGAAGAGGGCGCTGTACACAGGAGATGTCCCCACAATCTGTGGTGACCTGAAGAGGACGCTGTACACAGGAGATGCCCCCGCAATCTGTGGTGACCTGAAGAGGACGCTGTACACAGGAGATGTCCCCACAATCTGTGGTGACCTGAAGAGGACGCTGTACACAGGAGATGCCCCCGCAATCTGTGGTGACCTGAAGAGGACGTTGTACACAGGAGATGTCCCCCCAATCTGTGGTGACCTGAAGAGGGCACTGTACACAGGAGATGTCCCCCCAATCTGTGGTGACCTGAAGAGGACGCTGTACACAGGAGATGTCCCCGCAATCTGTGGTGACCTGAAGAGGGTGCTGTACACAGGAGATGTCCCCGCAATCTGTGGTGACCTGAAGAGGACGCTGTACACAGGAGATGTCCCCGCAATCTGTGGTGACCTGAAGAGGGTGCTGTACACAGGAGATGTCCCCCCAATCTGTGGTGACCTGAAGAGGGCGCTGTACAAAGGAGATGCCCCCGCAATCTGTGACCTGAAGAGGGCGCTGTACACAGGAGATGTCCCCGCAATCTGTGGTGACCTGAAGGGGGCGCTGTACACAGGAGATGCCCCCGCAATCTGTGGTGACCTGAAGAGGGCGCTGTACACAGGAGATGTCCCCGCAATCTGTGGTGACCTGAAGGGGGCGCTGTACACAGGAGATGTCCCCCCAATCTGTGGTGACCTGAAGAGGGCGCTGTACACAGGAGATGTCCCCGCAATCTGTGGTGACCTGAAGAGGACGCTGTACACAGGAGATGTCCCCCCAATCTGTGGTGACCTGAAGAGGACGCTGTACACAGGAGATGTCCCCGCAATCTGTGGTGACCTGAAGAGGGCGCTGTACACAGGAGATGTCCCCGCAATCTGTGGTGACCTGAAGGGGGCGCTGTACACAGGAGATGTCCCCCCAATCTGTGGTGACCTGAAGAGGGCGCTGTACACAGGAGATGCCCCCGCAATCTGTGGTGACCTGAAGAGGGCGCTGTACACAGGAGATGTCCCCGCAATCTGTGGTTACCTGAAGAGGACGCTGTACACAGGAGATGTCCCCGCAATCTGTGGTTACCTGAAGAGGACGCTGTACACAGGAGATGTCCCCGCAATCTGTGGTGACCTGAAGAGGACGCTGTACACAGGAGATGTCCCCGCAATCTGTGGTGTCCTGAAGAGGGCGCTGTACACAGGAGATGCCCCCGCAATCTGTGGTGACCTGAAGAGGGCGCTGTACACAGGAGATGTCCCCGCAATCTGTGGTTACCTGAAGAGGACGCTGTACACAGGAGATGTCCCCGCAATCTGTGGTGACCTGAAGAGGACGCTGTACACAGGAGATGTCCCCGCAATCTGTGGTGACCTGAAGAGGGCGCTGTACACAGGAGATGTCCCGCAATCTGTGGTGACCTGAAGAGGGCGCTGTACACAGGAGATGTCCCCGCAATCTGTGGTGATCTGAAGAGGACGCTGTACACAGGAGATGTCCCCGCAATCTGTGGTGACCTGAAGAGGGCGCTGTACACAGGAGATGTCCCCGCAATCTGTGGTGATCTGAAGAGGACGCTGTACACAGGAGATGTCCCCGCAATCTGTGGTGACCTGAAGAGGACGTTGTACACAGGAGATGTCCCCGCAATCTGTGGTGACCTGAAGAGGGCGCTGTACACAGGAGGTGCCCCCGCAATCTGTGGTGACCTGAAGAGGGCGCTGTACACAGGAGATGTCCCACAATCTGTGGTGCCCTGAAGAGGACGCTGTACACAGGAGATGTCCCCGCAATCTGTGGTGACCTGAAGAGGGCGCTGTACACAGGAGATGTCCCCGCAATCTGTGGTGACCTGAAGAGGGCGCTGTACACAGGAGATGTCCCCGCAATCTGTGGTGACCTGAAGAGGACGTTGTACACAGGAGATGTCCCCGCAATCTGTGGTGACCTGAAGAGGGCGCTGTACACAGGAGGTGCCCCCGCATTGACAGATGTGGAGCTGCTGCCACGAGGAGCCGTCGAAGATAATCCATCCTAGATGTGCTGAGCGATCGACCACCGACTCAAAAAATGCAGAATGTCATAACTGCACAGGGGACTGCAGCAACGTGTAAGGGCGCACAGATTTTTGCAACTACTTTTTTTTTCTTTTTACGCTTGAAAAGGAAAATATTTGTTTTCTCACTGCATTTGTGCAGATTATGCCGACATTATAGGGGGAGCTCAGAAACTTTTCTCCTACACGACAGGCGAGGCTCTGTGGCGTCGCGGCCCCAGCTGAGCAGTGACTGGTGCTGGGTCCTGACCCCCATATCGGGGGCACCTCCCCTGTAGGGCCAGAGGGAAACTGTCATGGTTCGGGCAGCAGGATTTGCTTACAGGTCCCTTTAAGTTTACAAAGGACAATGCCTGAAAAAGAATCAATAGTAACAAACCCCCAGCTGTGAGGGCTGCTCAGTAAGAGGTGAGGCGTTGCTGGGAGTTTGGTGTTGGCGATGCTGGGAGTATGGCGTTGTCATGCAGGACGTGCTGTCCGTGGTGCTGAACACGCCGAGACTGGCAGGATACTCTGGGACTTGTAGTTCTTGTGGCTGGGCAGCCGTAGATATTATTCCTCTGCTTTCTGGCCCATGCATTCTTGGACACCGTTTTTTGGGGTATTTTCATAGACCCTCCCCCCAAGAGTGGCACAGTTTGGCATCATTACACAAATGCTACGGTGTGGGCCGTCTATATTCATGCTGGAGAGGAGTGTCACCTGCGGTATCGGCCCCTGGGGCTCACCACTCCGTGTCGTCTCCTCCATACATGACATTAAAGAGCCCAGAGGTCGCCGGACCCCCGGCTGCCCCCCGTTTAGAGCTGCAGGAATACATCCGATCCTACATTGGGCCCAGCCGCCATCACAACCAGTATTCCCAGTGCTGGAAGCTCTCATATCCTGGTAAAAGGGAAGGGTTAATTCCCCCTCCCCCACTCCATGAAGCCCGTGCAGGATCCGCCGTACAGCAGCATATTCTCGGATATGAATGTAAAACCTACAGGGAAATCTGTCAGCTCCGCTCCATATTGCCTCCATTACCTCCGCCGTGCTGCACCACAATGTGGACACTGAGTAATGGCCTCCGCGTGTCCCCGAAGCGGGGGGCTCCAGCTGTGGGGAGGGTCTGCTGTAAATTTAGGTGATAATGACATGTTGTGTGTTGTGCGTGGTTGAGAGTTTGGGTAATCACACGGCAGAAGCCATAAAGTCCTGCAGAGAGCGGGATGAGGACGGCGGACGCACAACTAAAGTCCAATTACACATCATTAGAAAAAGGAATGAATGTGGGGTCTCAGGCCCAGACCCTCGTTTCCGATATATCCTACATGTCTACTGATGACACCTTCTCCATATACCTCAAATGCAGGGATCACTAGAGAGGGGAGGCGCAATGCTCTGTGACATAAGGCAAGACACTGTACCTTGGATTACATTTCATCTACATACATCTAACATTCCTACAGAATCCTACACAAAATATTCCAACTGTCTGCAGCCACCACTAGGGGGAGCTCCCTGTATAGAGATACATGATAAGATTCTGTCTGTAGTCACCACTAGGGGGAGCTCCCTGTATACAGAGGTACATGATAAGATCCTGTCTGCAGCCACCACTAGGGGGAGCTCCGTGTATACAGAGATACATGATAAGATCCTGTCTGCAGTCACCACTAGGGGGAGCTCCCTGTACAGAGATACATGATAAGATCCTGTCTGCAGCCACCACTAGGGGGAGCTCCCTGTATACAGAGATACATGATAAGATCCTGTCTGCAGTCACCACTAGGGGGAGCTCCCTGTATACAGAGATACATGATAAGATCCTGTCTGCAGCCACCACTAGGGGGAGCTCCCTGTATATAGAGATACATGATAAGATCCTGTCTGTAGTCACCACTAGGGGGAGCTCCCTGTATACAGAGATACATGATAAGATCCTGTCTGCAGCCACCACTAGGGGGAGCTCCCTGTATATAGAGATACATGATAAGATCCTGTCTGCAGCCACCACTAGGGGGAGCTCCCTGTATATAGAGATACATGATAAGATCCTGTCTGCAGTCACCACTAGGGGGAGCTCCCTGTATACAGAGATAGATGATAATATCCTGTCTGCAGTCACCACTAGGGGGAGCTTCCTGTATACAGAGATACATGATAAGATCCTGTCTGCAGCCACCACTAGGGGGAGCTCCCTGTATACACAGATACATGATAAGATCCTGTCTGCAGCCACCACTAGGGGGAGCTCCCTGTATACAGAGATATATGATAAGATCCTGTCTGCAGTCACCACTAGGGGGAGCTCCCTGTATAGAGATACATGATAAGATTCTGTCTGTAGTCACCACTAGGGGGAGCTCCCTGTATACAGAGGTACATGATAAGATCCTGTCTGCAGCCACCACTAGGGGGAGCTCCGTGTATACAGAGATACATGATAAGATCCTGTCTGCAGTCACCACTAGGGGGAGCTCCCTGTACAGAGATACATGATAAGATCCTGTCTGCAGCCACCACTAGGGGGAGCTCCCTGTATACAGAGATACATGATAAGATCCTGTCTGCAGTCACCACTAGGGGGAGCTCCCTGTATACAGAGATACATGATAAGATCCTGTCTGCAGCCACCACTAGGGGGAGCTCCCTGTATACAGAGATACATGATAAGATCCTGTCTGCAGCCACCACTAGGGGGGAGCGACCTGTATATAGAGATACATGATAAGATCATGTCTGTAGTCACCACTAGGGGGGAGCTCCCTGTATACAGAGATACATGATAAGAGTCTGTCTGCAGCCACCACTAGGAGGAGCTCCCTGTATACAGAGATACAAGATAAGATCCTGTCTGCAGCCACCACTAGGGGGAGCTCCCTGTATACAGAGATACATGATAAGATCCTGTCTGCAGCCACCACTAGGGGGAGCTCCCTGTATACAGAGATACATGATAAGAGTCTGTCTGCAGCCACCACTAGAGGGAGCTCCCTGTATACAGAGATACATGATAAGATCCTGTCTGCAGTCACCACTAGGGGGAGCTCCCTGTATACAGAGATACATGATAAGAGTCTGTCTGCAGCCACCACTAGGGGGAGCTCCCTGTATACAGAGATACATGATAAGATCCTGTCTGCAGCCACCACTAGGGGGAGCTCCCTGTATACAGAGATACATGATAAGATCCTGTCTACAGCCACCACTAGGGGGAGCTCCCTGTATACAGAGATACATGATAAGAGTCTGTCTGCAGCCACCACTAGGGGGAGCTCCCTGTATACAGAGATACATGATAAGATCCTGTCTACAGCCACCACTAGGGGGAGCTCCCTGTATACAGAGATACATGATAAGAGTCTGTCTGCAGCCACCACTAGGGGGAGCTCCCTGTATACAGAGATACATGATAAGATCCTGTCTGCAGTCACCACTAGGGGGAGCTCCCTGTATACAGTGATACATGATAAGAGTCTGTCTGCAGCCACCACTAGGGGGAGCTCCCTGTATACAGAGATACATGATAAGATCCTGTCTGCAGCCACCACTAGGGGGAGCTCCCTGTATACAGAGATACATGATAAGATCCTGTCTACAGCCACCACTAGGGGGAGCTCCCTGTATACAGAGATACATGATAAGAGTCTGTCTGCAGCCACCACTAGGGGGAGCTCCCTGTATACAGAGATACATGATAAGATCCTGTCTACAGCCACCACTAGGGGGAGCTCCCTGTATACAGAGATACATGATAAGAGTCTGTCTGCAGCCACCACTAGGGGGAGCTCCCTGTATACAGAGATACATGATAAGATCCTGTCTGCAGTCACCACTAGGGGGAGCTCCCTGTATACAGTGATACATGATAAGATCCTGTCTGCAGCCACCACTAGGGGGAGCTCCCTGTATACAGAGATACATGATAAGATCCTGTCTGCAGTCACCACTAGGGGGAGCTCCCTGTATACAGTGATACATGATAAGATCCTGTCTACAGTCACCACTAGGGGGAGCTCCCTGTATACAGAGATACATGATAAGATCCTGTCTGCAGTCACCACTAGGGGGAGCTCCCTGTATAGAGATAGTGACATGTAAAAGTTTAGACACCCCTGGTCAAAATTAGTTATTGTGAACACTTAAGCAAGTTGAAGATGAAAGATCTCTGAAACCCTAAAGTTAAAGATGATACATTTCATTTGTATTTTAGGCAAAAAAGAAAAAAAATGTGTATAGTGTGCGGCTGGTATAGTGTAATGGTTAGATTATACTCACCTGGGCAGGCGGTGCAGTCCGATGGGCGTCGCGGTCCAGGGCCTCCCATCTTCATATGATGACGTCCTCTTCTTGTATTCACGCTGTGGCTCCCGCGCAGGCGTACTTTGTCCTGTTGAGGGCAGACCAGAGTACTGCAGTGCGCTGGGCCTCTCTGACCTTTCCTGCCGCCTGCGCACTGCAGTACTTTCCTCTCAACAGGAAATATAAGTACACCTGCACCGGAGCCGCGGCGTGAAAACCAGAAGAGGACGTGCTCATAAGAAGATGGGGGGGCCCCGGACCGGACCGCCCCGGGTGAGTATAATCTAACCTCTTTTTCTCATCTTTCAGGATACATCAGGATACATCGGGGGCTTATCTGCAGCATTACAGAATGCTGGAGATAAGCCCCTGATGATGGTGAGCTTACCTTACCATCGATTTTGGGGGTGACAGGTTCCCTTTAATGGTGCTATAATAATAATAATAATAATATAATAATAGTCACTATCGACCCTTTAACGGGCCTTGAAATGGATAATAGCCAAATCAGAATCTCCGTTTGCAGACATGGTGTTCCTCTGTAGCGCTACTGAATACTGAATGTATGTATGTATGTAATACTGAATGTATGTATGTATGTATGTAATACTGAATGTATGTATGTATGTATGTAATACTGAATGTATGTATGTATGTATGTAATACTGAATGTATGTATGTATGTATGTATGTATGTAATACTGAATGTATGTATGTAATACTGAATGTATGTATGTAATACTGAATGTATGTATGTATGTATGTAATACTGAATGTATGTATGTATGTATGTAATACTGAATGTATGTATGTATGTATGTATGTATGTAATACTGAATGTATGTATGTATGTAATACTGAATGTATGTATGTAATACTGAATGTATGTATGTAATACTGTATGTATGTATGTAATACTGAATGTATGTATGTATGTATGTAATACTGAATGTATGTATGTAATACTGAATGTATGTATGTATGTATGTAATACTGAATGTATGTATGTATGTATGTAATACTGAATGTATGTATGTATGTAATACTGAATGTATGTATGTATGTATGTAATACTGAATGTATGTATGTATGTATGTATGTAATACTGAATGTATGTATGTATGTAATACTGAATGTATGTATGTATGTATGTAATACTGAATGTATGTATGTATGTATGTAATACTGAATGTATGTATGTATGTATGTAATACTGAATGTATGTATGTATGTATGTAATACTGAATGTATGTATGTATGTAATACTGAATGTATGTATGTATGTAATACTGAATGTATGTATGTATGTATGTAATACTGAATGTATGTATGTATGTATAATACTGAATGTATGTATGTATGTATGTATGTAATACTGTATGTATGTAATACTGAATGTATGTATGTATGTATGTATGTATGTAATACTGAATGTATGTATGTAATACTGAATGTATGTATGTATGTAATACTGAATGTATGTATGTATGTATGTAATACTGAATGTATGTATGTATGTAATACTGAATGTATGTATGTAATACTGAATACTGAATGTATGTATGTAATACTGAATGTATGTATGTATGTAATACTGAATGTATGTATGTATGTATGTATGTAATACTGAATGTATGTATGTATGTAATACTGTATGTATGTATGTAATACTGTATGTATGTATGTAATACTGTATGTATGTAATACTGAATGTATGTATGTATGTAATACTGAATGTATGTATGTATGTATGTAATACTGAATGTATGTATGTATGTAATACTGAATGTATGTATGTATGTATGTAATACTGAATGTATGTATGTATGTAATACTGAATGTATGTATGTAATACTGAATACTGAATGTATGTATGTAATACTGAATGTATGTATGTATGTATGTAATACTGAATGTATGTATGTATGTAATACTGTATGTATGTATGTAATACTGTATGTATGTAATACTGAATGTATGTATGTATGTATGTATGTAATACTGAATGTATGTATGTATGTAATACTGAATGTATGTATGTATGTAATACTGAATGTATGTATGTATGTAATACTGAATGTATGTATGTAATACTGAA